>NC_079165.1:62718320-62790820 GCF_947568905.1 Ostrea edulis
GCAAGGCTTTGACCAAGTACATGTAAGATGAAGAGACACTTCACTCAGACAGAAATCAGATTTAATCTGGTAAGATGAAGAGACTGACCATGTACAAATAGAACTAAATTTTGATTAGGTAAGACGATGTGACTGAGCAAATTCAGAACTAGGATTTAATCAGGTAAGACGACATGACTGAGCAAATTCAGAACTAGTATTTAATCAGGTAAGACGACGTGACTGAGCAAATTCAGAACTTGTATTTAATCAGGTAAGACAACATGACTGAGCAAATTCAGAACTAGTATTTAATCAGGTAAGACGACGTGACTGAGCAAATTCAGAACTAGTATTTAATCAGGTAAGACGACGTGACAGAGCAAATTCAGAACTAGTATTTAATCAGGTAAGACGACGTGACTGAGCAAATTCAGAACTTGTATTTAATCAGGTAAGACAACATGACTGAGCAAATTCAGAACTAGTATTTAATCAGGTAAGACGAAGTGACTGAGCAAATTCAGAAATAGGATTTAATCAGGTAAGACGACGTATCGACTGCATGAGCAAATTCAGAAATAGGATTTAATCAGGTAAGACGACATGACTGAGCAAATTCAGAATTAGGATTTAATCCGTTGAGACTAAACAGAACAATCTCAACAACAAAAAAGTAAAATGTCAACAAAAAGTAAAGTACATTTTGCAAACCTCTAATTAATTGAAGATCCCTATAGAGGTTACCTGAAGAATTGTAAATGCTGGTGTGCACAGGGGTGGGCAATATCTAGGCACTTACTTATAGACAGATTTGAATTTGTTAATCAGTTTTTGTTGTTTAAATACTATATATTAACTGAAAGAATTTTGTTTTTGTGTTCATAAAAAGGAATTTTTTTTTTTTACCAAATTGTGTATTGTAGATCTACATGATCAACTTAGTAAGGCGACCCATTAGACGTGAGAGGATGTACAACATATTTAAAATAATTGGTATAGAGGCCAAAACTGTGAATGCTGTTGATGGAAAGTAAGATAAAGAAAATAACCTGGTGAACAAGTCCATATAAACTACACTTTAATTTTTATACTTGAGGATAATTTTGATGATAAAGATGTGGCCATGCAATCATTTAAATATTATACTTATACATGTATTTCATTACGGTGTAGGGCACTCAATGATACCTATTTGAAAGAACTTGGAGTTCAAATGATGAAGGGTTATGCAGATCCATATCATAATAGGCAAGTATACATGCGAATATTTTTCATTATTTTGTCAATGATAAAACCATCCAATTCACATAAGTAGGTATATAATTTCCCATATAAAAGCTTAAGAACCTTTTACTTGATATTGTATACTTACTACCGAATCCTTAGAATTCTGTTTTCACTTTAGTCTGTGTTGTGAGAAGAAATTGCCTATTAGAAATTAAACGCTATGAACACGATGAAAGAAAATTGCATGGATTTCCAGTTTTTTCTTTTAAGATACTATTTGCTGCAAAGGTATAGTCCAGTCTAATTTTGTATGTAGTGCAACAGTATTAATGGGTTTTTTTATTTGAAATTACACAACAAGGAGTCAATAATATATCCATGATGCTGAATTGATTTACATAAATAAAACAAAATTCTGATAAACACAGTAAAATTGATAAAATCTGCACAAGTTGCTAAAATCTTAGGATTGAACATCTTTGAAGAAATACTGGGACAGACACTTTTTTTTTTTATTATCCATCTATTTATTGTCCATCAGAGAAGTACACTTTGACCTTTACTAGTCTGAAAATGATTTTAAGATTTCCTGGAATCCATTTTCTATCTTTTATAATGAAGGTGGGGTTTTTAGTCGAAGGCTCACATGAGCTTTTCTGATTGAGATTTGTTTGTTGTCTGTCGGTGGCGTCTGCGTCAGATCATGGCCCCTGGGGGTAGGGTGGGGCCACAATAGGGGATCTCAGTTTTACATGCAGATAGATAAGAAAATCTTCTCCTGGAATCCATTTTCTATCTTTTATAATGAAGGTGGGGTTTTTAGTCGAAGGCTCACATGAGCTTTTCTGATTGAGATTTGTTTGTTGTCTGTCGGTGGCGTCTGCGTCAGATCATGGCCCCTGGGGGTAGGGTGGGGCCACAATAGGGGATCTCAGTTTTACATGCAGATAGATAAGAAAATCTTCTCCGGAACCATTGGACCAATTTCAGTCAAACTTGAAACAAACCATCATTGGATGTAGGGGATTCAAGTTTGTTGAAATGAATGGCCATGCCTCCTTCAAAGGGGAGATAATCACAAAAATGCAAAAAATAGGATGGGGTCATTAAAGGGGCATGGACACGGTTGAGCTGTAAATTTTGTTTTTCCATATTTATTGTTTACAGTGCTTAACTAATGTATTTCTAATGGTCAACCAAAATTTGAATATCAGTTTTTGAGTTACAATTCACAATTCTTTGTTATGTAAACCAGGTTCGTGCCCTGTTTTTGTTTACATATAGATTGCTTGATAGAAAATAGCATGTTTAAAACAAAATTAGATGTGCTAAATACTAGAAGCTATTAAATTATGTTCAGAATTAACTTGTAAATTGAAAAATCTGCTTTGAACAAACTTCTACTGGTATATCTAGCTTATATGTAAACAAAAACAGGGCACGAGCCTTGTTTACATAACAAGGAATTGTGAGCTCTGTATCCCATGTACCTTGACAACTGACATTCAATTTTTTTATGACCATTAGAAATACCTTAGTGAAGCATTTTAAACATTAATAATGGAAAAATAAAATTTGAAAATTTTCAGCTCAAATTGTGTCCATGTCCCTTTATAAAAGATAGTCAAGTACTCTAGTATTCGTTGACATCCCTAGTATATATGTATTTAAAAGTGTTTCTATTTATGAGATACTGTTAATTTATAGCAATAATTTCCATTGCAGACCTTTAACAATGGGAGAAATTGGATGTTTTCTGAGCCATTTTTTCATTTGGGAAGAAGTAAGTTGAAAATTTTAATTTCACAAGATCATCATTTGGAATGGGACTCTTTTTTCCTCCCATTTTTCTTAGGAATAAGATTTTAGAATTCATTTTTTGTTCTATTTGAAGATTGTGAAGAATGGCCACAAGGAGTCAATTGTATTTGAGGATGATGTCAGATTTGGACCCTACTTCAAAACAAAGTTGAAAAATCTTATGAATGATGTGGGAAAAACTGTGAAAGATTGGGATCTCATGTAAGAATTCTGTCCAACCTCAAGAGATACAGCAAAACACTCAGATCATTCATGTGTTACATATATATAGAAGAATGTTGAATGATACATTGTAGATATCTTGGAAGAAAACGCCTGCATAAGGACGAGGAGAAATTTGTGGATGGAACGTCTTCTTTGGTGTGGCCCAGTTACTCTTACTGGACCATATCCTATATTATATCCCTACAGGGGGCCCAAAAACTACTTAATCAGAAACCTCTAACCAAAATGGTTCCAGTGGATGAGTACCTACCAATCATGTTCAACATGCATCCACAGTAAGGAATTTGAATTACCATATTCATCCTATTGAGTGCCCTTACCCCTATAAGCACCCCTGGGACTTTTTTCAACTCTCAAAAATTAAGAGTCCCCATTTAGCTACTATGTTTTTGTGTATTGACTATGTTGTTTTGACATTTTGAATAATAAGTCAGTGAATAAGACTTGAGTGGATTATATTATCATAGTAAAATAAAGTATAACAAACTCATATAGAATGTATAATATCGATTTAAACATTTCTCAAAAGTCAAAATTTCACTGGAAATATTTCAAAACAAAGTTCTAAATAACCACCTCCCCTTTTCCAATTTTTTAAGCACCCTTGACACTTAATAGGATGGATAAGGTACTAAATAAATGAATCTTCATGTTTTTACATGAAATAATATATGTAAATGTACTTTTATCATAAACACATACCAAAACATTTTTTAGCTCACCTGAGCTGAAACCTCAAGTGAGTTTTTTGATCACCTGTCTGTCCATCTAGATATCTGTTCATCTGTCTGTAAACTTTTCCCATTTTCATCTTCTTCTTCAGAACCACTGGGCCAATTTAAACCAAACCTGGCACAAAACATACTTAGGTGAAGGGCTTTCAAGTTTGTTCAAATGAAGGCTTTCAAGTTTGTTCAAATGAAGGGCCATGCTCCTTTCAAAGGGGAGATAATCACAAAAATATGGTTAGGTCATTTGAAAATGATCTTCTCAAGAACCACTGGGCCAGAAGAGCTGAAATGTACTTGAAAGCTTCCTGACATAGTGTAGATTCAAGTTTGTGAAAATCATGACCACCAAGAGTAGGTTGGGGGCCACAATAGGGTATCAAAGATTTACATGCAAATATATAAGGAAAATGTTTTAAAATCTTCTTCTCAAGAACCACTGGGCCAGGAAAGTACAAATTTACAGAAAGCTTCCTGACATAGTGCAGATTCAAGTTTGTTAAAAGCATGGTCCCCGGGGGCAGGTTAGGGCCACAATAGAGGATCAAAGAATTACATTCAAATATATAGGGACAATCTTTAGATATGATCCAAGGTGACTCAGGTAAGCGGATTATGCAAAAAAAATTTGCTGCAGCTTGCTGCCTTCATCACCCGATGTAACAACAAAGAAAGACATTTTATTGTTTATATTTTTATGTATTAGAAATATAAACTAGAATTGTGTTTTTCCTTGCAGCTAGACTTGTACCTTCCAACAAATTGCTTGTAGCAGTTGAATTATTATGAATAATTTAAAAGACATCAGTCATTGCAACTCATGATGTCAGATTCAGTGAATTAATGGTTTACAGAGGTCTTGAAATATATTTCTGTTGTATCAGACAATTCAAGATTTTATCAGTCAGAATAATAAAATGTACTTTGAACTTATACCTGTCCAAGGAAATTTTAACCAGTCAAATCCTTTGGATTGGTTAAAGAACACTGAATGGTTTAGAGCAATTCTGGAATGATAATATGCTGAAGTGTAATTTGCGATGTTGTGTAGCCTTTTTTGGTTCTTTTAATTTACAGGGAGAAGTGGGTGGCCAACTTTTCTCCCCGTAACCTGATAACTTTGTCTGCAGAGCCTCTGTTGGTGGAGCCAACCCATTATACAGGGGAACCCAACTACATCTCCGATACCGAGGACTCCTTTGTCGTGCGGCCAGACGAGGAAGTCACACAGAGTGATAAATCAACAAAGGAAGAATTGTAACAGACATTTAAATAGGATTGAAAGCCGTGTGATATTAAGCAATTGTAGAGGTGATTTTCAGGATACAAGCGTGCGTGTTTGCAATATTATAATTATTTACATTTGTCTTATCTAGTCATTGCCATTTTGCTTTACATTTATCCAGTCAGCTGAATTTATTACTTACATAGCAACAGCTTGTGAAACATGATGTCAAATTGGAAAATTTTCAGTCTTCCACATATTTTTTATCAGCGTCTTTCCCATGCTCAAAACGGATATGTTGTGTCCAATCAATATCTTTAGCTTTGGCAACAGTGTATTACTATGGCACATCTAGAGTGCAATTGTATCAGTAAATCATGTATAAGTTCCATTATAGCTACTGCTAATCATAGTTGCATAATATTGATAATTTTCTTAAGTCATGATGTATTACTGTGAAGATAATTTGCCTGGTAGTCCAAAAAAGTCATATCAATATTTACAGTATAGTTCTCTTTATTTTGTATTTAGCCTTAACATGTAGTGCATATTTGTTTCACTATCCAAAGAAAAACAGCATTTGCATTTACGCCATAAGATTTTAATCGTGCACTAGGTACATGTAGAGAGTATATTTTTCTATGAATGATAGTTTGATTTGACATCGATGTCATTCAACTTTTCTATCATCTCTATTTACACGAGATATGTTGATGTACCATCATAAACAAGCAGACATAGCTATACTAAAGAAAATGATTTTTTATACATACATGTATTCCTCAATTCTTTAACTTGGTAGGGCAGAGTAACCTTGATAATTTCATTAGACATTTTTACTCACTTTTTGGTTATGACCGGCTGTAGAAAACCACAAGATTTCTGCTTGTATGAAATACCAAACATGATCAATTCTATGGGTCAACAATAACCACCCAAAAGACTACCCAAAGGAAATCTGTTTAAAACACACTTTGGTAAAATGTGATAAAATTGAATATTACAAATTAATAAAATAATATAGTACCACATTTTCAAGTATGTTTTAAGGATAAGATTGTTTACATGAAATAAAGAAGGCCAAGTCTTGCATATGACAAGATATTTCTTAATTATGTTTTCTATTTCCTAATGATTTCACAGAGGTAAATTGACACGAAATTTTTACACAGGTGTTTTTCTATTGTCAAAGTACAATGGAAAGATGAATCAATTTAGAGTTGTACTTTTCCATTTAAAAGTCTAGTTTTTGGACTCATCTAGGTCATAGTCGAGAGTACTTGGCTCCTTCCTACTTTACAATAGTGTTTCAAAATAATGAAATAAATGTATAACTGTTGAGAATGTAATGTACAGGGTAATTAGCCATCTTTGGAATCAACATATATTTCAGTTTACAGTTCTTTCTAAACTTTTTGTATTTCAACAGGTGGAATTACATGTTGTATGAAAAATGGTCAACAGGGGATGCTTACTCCTCCTAGACACCGATTCCACCTCTGGTGTTTCCAGAGATCTCGAATTTGTATTCTTTATAGCTGTCGGATTTAACAAGATTGATCTCTGTTCGTTACATGTATATCCATCTTTTTCATTTACAGCTGGAACAACTGAAATAACTTGTTTTGTGATCATTGTGTTCCTTTTAATAACTCCAAAAAGATACCCAGCATTTACTGGCTTATATGTAACTATTTTATTTTACACTCTCTTTGCATTACAATCTGAAATAGTGTCGGGTCCTACTGTCACTTTATTTTCACTTAGTTTTTACAGTGACTACTGAAATTGCATAAATCCAATATACATGTGTTTTTTGTCATTTGTGAATGTTGAAAGTAAATCATATGTAAAGTCTATAAAAGGTGTTTTACAATGCAATATTATTGACTGATATGGTGCTATATGTTTTGATACTATGTAATATATCGTGTATTCGCAGGGCTTTCACTACAATGTTAATTAGACTGATGTTTCATTGGCATTTTTGACAATAATTTTTACGGATCTTGACATGTCTTCTGTGGTCATTTTTGTTATAAGGACTTTTAATTTCACTACACATGTACAGTCTAACCAATTAAATAAAAAGACCAAATTTGATTCTTTCTTCATCTTTATTTACCAGTACCAAGTCACGTGTAAAGGTATGTAACAATCATAATGAAAGGAACTTAAGAATGAACACAATGCACTGTCATTGTATGTTAGATTCGTACAAGCATGAGATTTGTTGTTGCCTCAATCAGTCATCCAGTAGAAGGTTATAGCGGGGATAAATGTCTTTTGTTCTGACACCCTCAAAAACAGCTGTGAAAGAGAAAAAGAATCATCAAGATTCACTTACACAAAACTTAGTTAAAAACTAATACAATAACACATGTTTATAATGAATACTCTTGCAATTAATTCCTGCTTATTGTGAAATAATATTTATTCCCATATGAGAGGAAAATAAAGAAAATTGTATTGGAAGAAGCTTGGTTATAATGAACTTTTTATTACTGGCCTTAGAGGTTTGCTATAAGCATGTTTTACTGTAGTTCTGTAGTTAATTTGCCATTAAATCTTGCATTTATATACATGTAGCATTAACTCTTAGTTAATTGAAGATCTTGCACACTGTTGAGTCATTTGAAACCTGTGTCAAGTATGAGCTAATGTCTCAATAATAAAGTTATGTCATGGCCAAATGCCCTTGGTTCAGGACTGGTACTTGCAGTGTGATTTGCTCTTAACGATCTTGGTGCCAAGTTTGAACTCGTTTGTAAATTGTTTTTATATACCATTCAAGAATTATTCACTCCTATAGTGACGTTGCTGGTTTTAGGCAAAGCACCACAAATTTTGACTTAATGCTAGGCACTCTGGAACCATTTAGCAGTGAGGGTTCCTTATTGTGTTAATGTTTACTGTAACACAGGACTTTGAATCCAAAAGACCTGGGACTTTCACTCACAATGCCGAGAGCGTGTTGATGAACAGTCACTACCTATGTTAAACGTCTTATATTTGATGCTATGTCAGCATCAAGAATTGACCCCAGGCCTTCTGGTTTTAAACCGAGAACCCTAGCCACTTGGCAACCATGACAGGTTAAATATGAATATATCTCTCCATTACTGATAGTAAACTCTACATTCGTCATTGTGGTACAGGTCTACAACTCATAACTGTTGCCAGTCTCTGTGGCAGATGTTCAGAAGTATGAAGAATGCATTTGATCTATGATCTATACATCTGAATTTATCTCGTGCCCTTTATCTGTATGATCTTTACATCTTAAATTCTCAATTTTAGCAGAGGCTTCTCTCCTGATTATTACTGAGTACTTAATTTGATTTTTTGACACCTAGCAGTCAAGAAGATGAATTTAAAAGAATATCGCATTGCTACTTAATCAAAAGTAGATTTAAAGTGCAAGTTTAACAAACTGTAGTGTAGCCTAATAACGGAGACATATATATGTCACTGCCAATCACAAGCACAATGACCCCTATTTTTCTTTTCATATGCGACATGACGAGCTCGCTCCAATGATTATGCAATGGAGTCGCGTGGTTTGCTCTTCATCACCTGAAAAATTATGGGACTACCCATAATGCTTCCGAAAAAATGTCACCGTCACTGCAGAATCCTTCATTGACAACCCCGTAGATAAAACAAATAAATAGTTTGGAAAGTACCACATTTGATTTTAAATTCTATAAAAGCTTTCCCATACCTACATTTTGTTGTGGATAATTGCTTGATTTGAAAGAAAAACAAATCGTAGCTAATATAACGTCACAATGCACTGTTTACATCAACCGCGTTATATTTCCCGCATTAAATGAATATTGCCCCAAGTCGTGTTGTAAGATGTTATGGGTCTTCGCTCGTCTCAACAGTCACACCGTAAACATATTAATAATACTAATAGTATTTATAATACTGTTAATAGTACTTACCTATCCTACCAAGTATCACCTGACCACAGTCCTTTAATTCATTGTAATGGTGTAACTTATCTATGTGAGTTTGCAGCATCTCAATTTTTAAACCCCTGAAGAATGAAATATGCCACTGTAGATTCAGGTCCAAGTAAAAATATAATCAAGAGTAAATGACTGTCAATAATTTTCATGCCAAAGTAACACAAGTATAATCTCCAGACAGGAGAGAAAGAAAGCTTGATTCCTGTATGGACACACTTCATTTCCAAAAGACAAAACTTACCCGTTATAAAAAAAATCCACCACATTTTTAATGAATTGCACACTACTTAATTTATTCAATTGTGCACCAATTATTATTATTCTTGCAATTTTACCACTGTTAATTTTCTGTATTTTTTGTAAATCTCAGAAATACACATTATGCAGAAAAGTTTCTGAATCATTCATGTTGGTATGCATCCATAGATGTCTTAGTCATGCAAGTATTATCAACTTAATAAGAAAATACCTTTACTGAAAAATGACTTCCCCGGAAAAACTTTACCCTGTTCACTCATTTGAAAAATGTAGGTCAGAAGCAGCAACTGAATTAGTTGTGCTTGTATGCATCTATAAATGCATCATCCATGCAAGTTTGAACCATACGTAGGGTACCGGAGTTGAATCTCCTAAAAAAACTTGTTTAAAACTACAAAACTTTACCCTGCCAGATTAGAATCACGAATGGTTGTAAAAATACATATTCTATTCAGAAATTGTCCACACAACTTTAAATCGTGTAAAGTTCTGAATAGTTTATTTGAAACAAACAATCTGAAACATTTGAACCTGCTTTCCACACACACTGCTGACACAAGGCCGGGGTATGACAATAAATCTCTGGATATTTTGTACACACATACCCACAGAATAAACTTTGCACATTTCAAAACCCCCAGGAAATAAAAGTATGCCCACAACCCCTATTCCTTATAATGGAAGTTCAACACAATATACCTATTTTCTAACTCGGCAATTTCAGAGTTGATAGCCTCTAATTTCTTCTCCAGATTTTCATCTACCCCTTTCTTTGTGGTATCATCGCTTGCTTTCTTTGATGGCACCTGGAACTTTTAAATGTTACAAAGGGAAATTACAACTTTTTATGTAGTCTGTTATCAAATGCATGTCTCTACTTAAGGAATAAATGTCTATGTTGTTGGTAGAATGTATTATGAGAGTACATGTATTTAAACATTAGAAGTCTTTTGTAATTTGTATAATCAACAACAGAACTTACACATTTTTACGAATATTTGTATTTTGTAATATACAATGTAGAGGTTTATATCATACTATGTCAACTTGAAAGGTCATTGCTTATATTGAAAAATAAAATACACGGAAAGAACATACCTTTATGTTAGGTTTATTACATGTACTAAACAAGAAGCCCATGGCATGGATCACATTGTGCACCCGAGTTACCTTGGCCCATATTTAAAGATTTTCCTATATATATATATTCACATGTAAAACTTTGATCCCTACTGTAGACCTAACTTAACCCGGGGGCTTTGATTTTTACAAACTTGAATCTGCACTATGTCAGGAAGCTTTCATGTAAATGTAAAAAAAATTTGGCCCAGCGGTTCTTCAGAAGATTTTTAAAGATTTTCTTTATATTTGTGTGTAAAATATGATCCTCTATTGTGGCCCCAACATACCACCAGGGGCCATGATATTTCTGCACTATGTCAGGAAGCTTTTATGTAAATATGTCCTTTCCTGGCCCAGTGGTTCTTGAGAAGGTTTTTATAGATTTCCCTATATATTCACATTTAAAACTTTGATCCCCTATTATGGCCCCAACCTACCCTAGGGATCATGGTTTTTAACAAACTTGAATCTGTACTATGTCAGGAAGCTTTTATGTAAATTTGTACTTTCCTGGCCCAGTGGTTCTTGAGAAGATTCTTAAAGATTTCCCCGCATGTAAAACTCATCCCCTATTGTGGCCCCAATGTACCCCCTGGGGTCATGGTTTCTACAAACTTGAATCTGCACTATGTCAGGAAGCTTTCATGTAAATTTCAGCTCTTCTGGCCCAGTGGATCTTGAGAAGAAGAATTTTAAATTACCCCACCCTATTTTTGTATTTTTGTAATTATCTCCCCTTTGTAGGGAGCATGGCCCTTCAGCCAAGGATGCTTTTTGCCAAGTTTGGTTGAAATTGGCCCAGTGGTTCTGGAGAAGAAGTAAACAATGTGAAAAGTTTACAGACAGATGGACAACAGACAACAGGTGATTAGAAAAGCTCACTTGAGCTTTCAGGTCAGGTGAGCTAAAAATATATTGGTAAACGTAAATATACCCAGGTATACCCTTGAAGAATTTGTAAAATGTATGAAATACAGTGTAGATCTATAATGATGATAGTGTGCTTAAAATGACATTACAGGCCTGCCTACTCCATCAGTAGTTTTTCTACCAGCTTTAAATATCAATAGAATTTAAACATTTTCTATGGAATCAAATACATAATTACTAAATGAACTAGAGAGATTTTACTTTAAAATTTGCATTTCAAAGGAAAACAAACATTCTCAATGCAGCCAACAATGATTGAAATTTCATTTTTAAAATCATATAGATATCAAGAAAATTATATTTTTGAAAGTTTTCAAAATCACTGAATTTCCCATAAGAATCTTAGATTGTATTTTAGGGGTATATATCGGTATTAAAGACTTGCAGGCATATCG
The DNA here is from genome assembly GCF_947568905.1 of Ostrea edulis. Lineage (NCBI taxonomy): Eukaryota > Metazoa > Mollusca > Bivalvia > Ostreida > Ostreidae > Ostrea > Ostrea edulis. The sequence goes on from NC_079165.1 coordinate 62,730,211, forward strand.
ATGGAAGTAGACAGGTTTGCCATTACAATCTCCTTTATATTCAACTCACAGGTGATTTAAATGTTGTACTCGATGGTCTCTTCAAGCCATCAACTCTGAAAAATTGTAAATCACATATGTGAAATTTAATTTATACATACATGTATATACATCATACAATTATTTGGGATTTCCTTTTTAGTTTTATACCATATGAGAAGAAGAAAAAGATGTCCACTGACCTTAACAGTTGTGAATATTAAACAACAAAAATCTTAAATTAAAGGTCTAAGGTTTGCAAGAATGCAAATATGGGGCAAATGAAGCAGTGAACAACATCATCAAACAATGTACCCACACACAACATGCAAGTTGTGAAGAACAAAGATGGAGAGATGTTGAGCAAAGATCACGGCATCACCAGAAAAGAACACTTTGAAGAAATATTGAACTGAGAAGACCCTTCAATAACTGCAGATCTATGTTGCAACAATGCATGAAGAGCTCGTGTTTTCAAAGTATACAGAATTATATGCATTTTGTCTTCGATATGCTTATAGAAATTAATTGTAATAGTTCGTTTGCTGAAGTAATGTGATAATTAGCCACAATACGGACTTAAATCTTAGCCCCGATTTCAAAAAGCCTAGTTAATTAGATAGGTAGTCACGGGGTAGGATGGGGCCACAATAGGGGATCAAAGTACACTAGGCCAGAAAAGCCGAGATTTACATGAAAGCTTCCTGACATAGTGCAGAATCAAGTTTGTTAAAATCATGGCCCCAGAGGGTAGGATGGGGCCACAATTGGGGGATCAAAATTTTACATACTGATATATAGAAAAATTCTTTGAAAATCTTCTTCTCAAGAATCATTGGGCCAAAGAAGTTGACATTTACATGAAAGCTTCCTGACATAGTGCAGATTCAAGTTTGTTAAAATCATCGCCCCCAGGGGTAGAATGGGTCCATATAGGGGATCAAAGTTTTACATACAATTATGTAGAGAAAGTCTTAAAAAAATTTTTTCTCAAGATTCAATGGGCCAAAGAAGTTTACATTTACATGAAACCTTCCTGACATAGTGCAGATTCAAGTTTGTAAAAATCATGGCCCCTGGGGGTAGGTTGGGGCCACAATAGGGGCCAAAGTTTTACCTGCGAATACATATGGAAAATGTTTTAGATATGAGCCAAAGTGACTCAAGTGAGTGATGTGGCCATGGGCCTCTTGTTTAATCCACAGGATTCTTTAGAAAACATCAACATACCCATGTAGAGGACTTAGAACATGGTTTCAGCCAAGGTTAAAAACAATTTTAAAGGAGCATTAGCTGTCATTTTGTCACAAAAAATAAAATTTGATTGCTCTATATTATATATTTCAGTAATAACACCAGTATTATTTCAAACACTTTTTAAACTTAAAGCAGGCACATGAATATATAATATTGGTGCATGATCAGTCATTATTGTCTTCAAAGACAATAATTCTTCCATATATATTTCTTCACACTAAAAGCGCTTATCTAACATAGTTTTATTAGGTTTCTCTTGTTTTTGTATGAAATAAATGTTTTCAGTTTTTTACTTAAAAATTTTCTGAAGTTTATTTAATTCAGTGGACACTTTCAAGTTTGATTAGGGCAAAAAACAATTGGTAACATTTTGGCCATATACTGTTATCTGCAACGCGTTGTGTATACGTTTTGGGGTAATAAAATTCTGAGTTTATATTAAGATACCAAAATATACATCGGGTTCATATTCTCTATAAGAGATTAAACTGACAAGAAAAATTTTCTATGAATATCAAAGGAATTGCATAAAATATATAAATATTTATGAACAATATCGTATGCTTCAAGCAGCTTATTCAGTTATACCATTTCTCTTTTATATGTACATGTCTATATGAACATTTTAACAAAACATGTGCCCTAATTATCATAAATATTATTTACGAAATTAAAATATTACCATCATGCTATTACAGCATCTAACATCAAGATGTTGCAGGCAACGCTCCATAGTAAAATGACCAATTTTCTCGTAGAGCGTTGCAAATAACAGGAGTATATATAGAGTGACAATTCTTATTTCCTCGTTTAAGAATCAATATAAAATGTACATAAAGGGGAAGTTTCCCCAGGAAGAGGGTTTTCTTGGGAAATATCAGAGAAAACGGGGCTTGGTTTCTTGGGGGGGGGGGGGGGGGGGGATCAAGCTAAATAAGTTTATTAGACAGAATAAAGTCCTTCTCTATAACTCTCAATTTGACCTTTGACCTATGGTACCCCACAAGAAAACCCTCTTCCTGGGGAAACTTCCCCTTTATGTACATTTTATATTGATTCTTAAACGAGGAAATAAGAATTGTCACCCTATATATACTCCTGTTATTTGCAATGCTCTACGAGAAAATCGGGGATTTCACTGTGGAGCGTTGCATGCAACGCATGAGTTATAGAGAAGGGCTTTATTCCATCTAATAAACTTATTTAGCTTGATCCTCCCCCAAAAGAAACCCAAGCCCTGTTTTCTCTGATATGGTACCCCCCAAGAAAACCCTCTTCCCAGGGAAACTTCCCCTTTATGTACATTTTATATTGATTCCTAACAGAGGAAATAAGAATCATCGCCCTATATATATATACTCCTTCAAAAGTTATGAATTTTCAAATATACGATACGAAAACATTTTTCATGGGAATACATCATACGATTTATTATGTAAAGGACATGTTAAAGTGTGTGATATCAATTCAAAGTTGATTTACGAAATTCTTTGCCATGAAAAATTTATACCTCCATTACACCAAGCATATTACGGAAAGGTTTTTGAAATAACAAAAACGGCTTGGAAATCTATGTATGAACAAAAAATCTTATCCATAAGAGACAGAAGTATATCAGAATTTAATTATAAATTGTTAAATAATCTGTTGTGTAACAGAGAATTGCTGAAGAAATGGAAAATAGTAGAAAATGATTTTTGTGTCTTTTGCAGAGATGTTATAGAAAACAATGAACATCTTATCTTAAAATGTAAAAATGTTTCTCATATATGGGACATTGTTAAACAAATTTTAAAATTTGATATATCGTGGAAAACAAATGTGATAGGATTTTACTATGAAAACAATGAAAAGACACTCATTTTGAATAGCATAATATCTCTTATTACCTGTAAAATATGCAAGTATAAAATGTACTGTAGATTAGATAACAAAGATGAAAAACCTCAAGAAATATGTAATCACATAAAAAGTAAATTGAATTTTTATACAGAAGTGTACACAAAAATTCAGGATAAAAAATATGCTAAAGTTATGAAAGCAATTAAAGACAAATTGTAATTTATACACTTTTGCAGGTATGACTTTTTCTAATATGAAACCTCTGACAAATATCTGTATATGCACATTTTTAACTATGCTTCAATGTGAGTTTATTTTGAACAATTTGAATTGATTACAAACAACTATATTTGTATATCAAATAAAATTTTGTAATAAACCTTTTATATACTGGTATTTTGCAAAAAGTTCCCACTATGAGGAGGGGTCCTGTCCTCCTATAGTGCTGCCATGGGGGTTGTGATATGAACTTTTGAATTGTTAACCCCGCATATGGCAGTTTCAGGTTCTTTATGTACATTATTATATTGTTGTGTTGTTGGTTTTTCCGTAAAAATAACAACCTTTTTTGCCATAACATGTTAATAAATTTTGTTATATAACAGTATATTATATGTGTGTGTGTTTGTATGTATGCATATATGTTTGTGTTTTCTATATGTAGATATTTATATGTATAAATTTATATATATGTATATGTATGCCTATGCCTATATACATCTAATCCAAGGGGTCCCTGGCACCCTAAATAAAGATTATAAGGGGGTCTCTGCGGAGACTTTACCCCAAAATAGTAATGTATTTTGGAATTAAAGACTGACATGTTAAAAAAATATATATATATACTCCTGTAATTTGCAACGCTCTATGAGAAAATCGGGGATTTTACTGTGGAGCGTTGCCTGCAACGTCTTGATGTTAGATGCTATAATAGCATGATGGTAATATTTTAATTTTGTAAATAATATTGATAATAAGTAGGGCACATGTTTTGTTAAAATGTTCATATAGACATGTATATATAAAAGAGAAACAAATGAATTAAAAGAGAAATGGTATAACGGAATAAGCCGCATGAAGCATACGATATTGTTCATAAATCTCTCTATATTTTAGGAAACCTCGATATTCATAGAAAATTTTTCTTGTCAGTTTCATCTTTTATATAGAGGATACGAACCCGATGTATATTTTGTTATCGTAATATATTCGGGATTTTAGTACCCCAAAACGTATACGCAACGCATTGCAGATAATAGTACCTAGCCAACATTTTTTAAAATTTAAAATTTTTTTTTTTTTATTATTGTAAAGCATGTGTAGGTAAATTTATGCATTGGTAACATTACATGACTACTTTAGAACTGTCATTTGGTGAGAAAAATATTAGTCTTGTCATTAGTCCTTTTCTCATAAGTAGTGTGATACGGGATCCTTTTACAATAATAAAAATGTTTTGCAATTTATATTTTATTTTTCCAATCAGTAATTCACAGACTGTACCTTCAAGCTTCAAGCAATTAAATATATATATAGGTATATCAATCTATATCATATATCACAGGACGTTTTGCAAAAATCCCCCTTTGAAAATAGATGTGGGGTCACCTGCATTGGATATACTGTAAACTTTTAAATGGAAAGGTTTTGAACTCAAATAATTGTAAAAGTGAATTGGTACTTCCGAAGAGAAATGAAACTATCTGTACTTTTAAGTTTTTTAGTTTTAAAGAAAAAAAACTCCCTTCGGTTGGCAAAAATGATGACTTTTAAAAGCACTTTGACCTACAAAGACTGGAAAGAAAGGCTCAAATCTGTCAAAACACGTATACCGCTATTGAAATGATATATGCTACAGCTAGGCCAGCCAGTAGGCCTAGTGGGGAAAAAAAAAATCAAATTACCCACCTCTTTCTATTCATGCTCGGAAAAACTGAGATGCAGGCTAATAAGAAAACCGGGTAATGGTAGATCACACACTTCCGGAATTTAAGGGACTAATCTGATGTGTTTTATGCACTGATTTAAACTCCAGATTACCAAAGGCGGATCCAGGAATTGCGGTTAGTAGGCGCAACTTTATGAGACAGAGGGTCTGGGGCCCTTGGGGGCGAAGGCCCCGGAAGCTCCTGGATTTTACAGGGCTTGAAATATGTCTCCTATGTAGATCTAGTCATGTTTACTATTTTCTGTCAATTTTACTAAGGTGAAATCAATAAAATGACGCAAATTTTAAGGGTTTTTGAAAAAAAAGGTAAGTTCTCCCGATAAAAGTAATTCAATAAATCAAAACATTTTGTCATATATACTAATAGTATTTATCCGAGAGTGGAAGAAATTAGTGCGTCCTCTATCGTTTAGGCCTACATTTTTCTAAACAGGATGTGGTAGAGCATCCTTACCCGTCTGGAATAATAAAATGTTTAATTTATATTACTACATATGTTCAGTGTTTTAAATTTTACGATAAATAATATCAGCTTAATATGTGCAATAAATACACAAACAGGCTTCCATAGTTGGTATTAAGGTCGTACTCTACATCGTCATAATGGCTGACTTCCTGTAAAAACATGGATGAAAAAATTGATATCAGCAATATTTGACTTTTCCTTTTCAATTTCAATACCTAGCCGAGTAGCTCAGTAGGTTTGAATACCGACTGCTGAACTGTAGGTCGCAGGTTCGAGTACAGCAGGGGTTTTAATTTTTTTCCAGATTACTTTCTATTAAAACTGTATTTTTTGACAAAATAAAGTAAATTTGAAAATTTTCAACTTCAAAATATTGTTGTACATATCCTCCACTTTTCATCCACATCAAATTTCTCTGGTGTATCATACCTCCTTAAACAACTTTTAATATTTAACTATTTCCCTTATGGCCAGCTATAGTTTAGGTTGGTTACGGATTGTTTTTCATGGTTCATCGGTTCGTTTCTTAATTATTGGTCCCATGAGAGTTCTTGGTCAGTGCAAGATTCAGTTTGAATTTAGAAATTGAATTGGGCAGTTGTGTTATACTTTAGTTAAAAACTTTGGACATTTGGACTTAAAGACTACAATCTACTAATCAGGTCAGTTACTAATTATGTTAAGGATTGTATACATAGAGTGAGTGAGAGTAAGAGTAGTATGATTATTTTAATTTCTATTTATTTCATAATGAGTGTATTGCTTCAGAAATCTGAGTAATATATATGTTTGTATTAATTGATAGATATACACCAGACCTACACGTTACTGTAGATCCATCCGGATTCTAATACCACATATTTGGTAAGAGTGCGTTATGTATTGTTTAGGTGGTGTTTGATATGTTTGTCTTGCCATTATATGTTCTGGACAGGTTCTTAGTTTTAAATGCAGACTATTAAGTAAATTTGATTAATTATGATTTTATATTAATGATGTGATCTGATGAAGAAAAGACAATTCTATTTATGTGATTAATTGAACTTAATATAGAATTATTTCTTTGTCATATCTGTCCGTGATTTTAGGTCGTGTGTCATGTGTAATGTGTGCATGTTTAATGTTTGTTGTTACTTGTTAATTGTAGAATCTTTTGGATGATTTATTGAATTACATTTGGATGATCTGTGAATGATGTTATTCTGATCGGTTGTGATGAAATAAACCTTGTGACCGGTATGCTTGTTTGAGTTATCACCCGGTAACAAGGAGACCATGTGATTTACCTTAAATTTGAAATTTTTAGGTATTTATATATAGAGGGGGTAGGATTTTTCGATCTTTGGGTTTATTGAGCGACTTAATATTGACAGAAATCCAGGTGCCTGTAGTCATTGAAATGGTATGTTGCAAAGGGGGAAGCAAGCAATACATTGATATAGGTCTTATTAATACTTGCATCACTTATGATTACTTTGAAAATATTTGTGAAGGTGCATTTTAATTAATTGGTCATAACGCATTTACATTTTGCCCCCCCCCCCCCCCCCCCCCCCCCCCCAACTGCATGATGCGCTTATTATTTTTTAAGTACGCCGTTTTGTGCGAATGTGACGTCATGATTCTAAATTGCGTAATAAAATTTTCTTGCGACGTCATAAATATTAATATGATGTCAGTTGTAAATATAACTTTCTAAATTTACAACAAATGGCGGTAAGATTGCTTTATCATATTTGGTATGTTTATTTTTAGCACATAAATTGTGGAGGAAATTAATTTTTCTATATCAAAGTTTTATTTCTGCAAGTCCATGTCATTTGTCTAATGTGAATTTTTTGGAAATAGTATTTTTGATTTCTGAAGAGGTTTGCACCTTTATAAGATTTGGAGTAATGTAAATTTTCTGAGAAGTGTATTTTTGATTTCTGCGTTGAAGGAGAATTAGGAAATTAAACAGAAAAACTGGGGTCACAATGCTTGCATCTTATGTGAGCTAGTGTTCTAAACATGACCTTTTTGCACTTATAAAATTGACTCAAGATTTATTCAATCAAACTTGATTTGTATGTTGTTGTCAACACAACATAAACAAAACTTGTAAATCAATCATTCTATAAAATAGATACATAATCATGTCCTCTAACAATACAAATTTTTAAAAAAAAAGTTTAATAGGCCTACAAGTAATGGAAATAAATAATGACCTGATGCCAATTTCTAAAATTTCACACAATTTTCAAGATCTTGTCTTAAAATTTAAAATGGAACTTAAAAATTGGGGGTTAGAGATCAAATTTTCAAATTATTGTAATTGTAATTAAAAGCTTTATATAGCGTCCTATCAACATTAGTTCTCTCAGTAAAGCGCTTTACAAATGTGATAGAAAAGATAACATAAAATCGATGTGCACTGCACATACATGTATGTGAATAAAATATTCATAGTGTCAAAATTAAAATGCATAATTATCATTATTAATATATAGCGCCTATTATAATGATATGATTACCCTAATAACATATTAAAACAATTTAAATCAACCCTTAGGAATAATTAAAATACATAGAAAGGACATAAGTATATTAAATAACAAACTACAGTTCAAGTAGCATGAAGTGTTGGGTGTTTTTTTTTGGGGGGGGGGTGTAAAAAACTGTAGTAAGAGCTGTAATGTAAGAGCACTAGGTATGTAAAAAAAAAAAAAAAAAAAAAAAAAGAGTCAATAACAAATTAAAGGCTAATCTAAAAAAAAAAATGCGTGTTGAGGTCCGCTTTAAAAACATACATTGAAGTACATTGCCTGAGTTTAAAAGGCAGAGAGTTCCAGAGACTCAATGCGGCCTTATCCAAACGTTGATCCCCATATGTTTTCGTACGTGTCCGAGGTACCTGGAGAAGATGCAGAGATCTAGATCTTAGTGATCGTGTGGGATTGTGAACTGTAAGGATATCCTTTAAATGTAAACTGGAGATCGGTTGTTGAGAGATTTGAAAGTATGAAGAAGGATCTTATATTGAATTCTGTATTCAACTGGGAGCCAGTGAAGATCTATTAGAACAGGAGTAATATGGTCGGATTTTTTTGAGCGTGTTATTAATCTTGCTGCTGTGTTTTGTGCCCTCTGAAGTTTGCTGGTGTTTTGGGAATGAACACCATAAAGCAATGCATTTCCGTAATCTAATCTGGGTGTAACTAACGAGTTTACTAGGGTTTTGCATGCTTCATCGTTGGTAAATGGACGGAAACAGCCAATTCTGCGAATGTTCACATATGCTTTGCGGGAAATAAAGAGACAGTGTTTTTCCATGGTAAGGAATTTGTCAAAGAATACGCCTAAATTTTTCACGAAAAATGAATCACTTACAACAGTCACCAAATTCAAGATCAAAACTGCTCATATCTTTAAGTCTGCATTTTAGGGCGAAGACTTCAAGTTCAGTTTTATCTTCTTTGAGTTTGAGGAGATTGATGCTCATCCACATACGTATGTCCGATAAACAACTCGAGTAATTGAGACATATCGGTCCAATTGTCACCAGGTTCAACGATGATATAGATCTGGGTGTCATCGGCGTATATATGATACGTCTGCATACTTCCCCTAAGCTTTTGAGGGTTTTGAAAAAAGACAGTAGAATATCGGACCCAGGAGTGAGCCTTGCGGTACACCACATTCGAGGGGACAAGCATCGGACAACGATGAACCGACGGCAACACGTTGATACCGATCACTAAGGTAGGATTTAATCCATTTCAATGCAGATACCAAACATGTTGTTCATACTTTGCAATATGATATTGTGGTCTATGACATCGAAAGCCGCAGAGAGGTCGAGCAATTCAAGGATAGCGCAACTGTTATTGCCAAGTGCACATACATGTACGATGGCGATGTTATGGTGTACCTTCATTAGCGCAGTTTCTGTAGAGTGTTCCGTCCTGTACGCGGACTGAAAATTGTCATGCAGTTCATGCATCTCCAGATGAGCTTCGATTCGGTTTACCATAACCTTTTCAAGAATCATTGAAACGAACGAGAGATTTGACACAGAGCGATAGTTTTTGAAAATGTCTTTGTCAAGCCCTGGCTTTTTCAGTAATGGCCGAATGATTGCCTGCTTAAAGAACAATGGATTCCAACAGCGACTTGTTTATGATTAAAGTGATGTATGGCAAGAAACTCTCAATGCATTGTTTCAATAGATGCGCAGGAACTGGGTCCAATTCAGAAGATTTGGGTGCTGAGTTGATAAGGAGTTTTCGAATTTCTACTGTAGTTGCAGGTGCAAATTTCGTGAGGTGTTCACCATCAAATGGAATATCAGAGCAAAAAGGATCTTTTGCGCCATTGTTCGAGGCAATAGATTCGCAAACTGATAAACGGATATTGCTTATTTTTCCATGAAAATATTTAGCAGTTTTCCGATAAATCCTTTCCCTCAGAAGCTGAAGGTAAAATGGGTTCGTTACCCATGAGCCGATTCGTCAGACAATAGAGCTTCTTAGAGTCTCTGCAACACTCGGTTATTTGGGGTGAATAATATTCCTTTTTACACCGAGTTGAGAATTTGCTGTATGTTCGAACTGACTCCTTATAATATTTGATGGTGCACAATCAAACGTGTTTGTCACCATGCACATACGTTCTGTTTTCGCTTATAGGCAAAAATACTGAATTTTTATACAAAATTTCGGGTAAATTAATTCAAACCAAGATTGGACAAAAATAAAGCTAAATGAGAATTTACACATCAATAAATCCAAAAAACTATGTACATACGCGACTGAAAACAAATAACATAGTGCGGGGAAACTATTCAAATTTTTGAAATTGATAAGACAGTGAACGAATTGGAATTATAAGAATCAAACATTCTTTTTGAAGAATTTATCGATGTGTAAACTCAGGACATTTTACTCACAAACGTAACATAAAAGTGTTTTTATTCAGTTTTTGAGTAAAATGTCCAGAATTTACACATCGATAAATTCTTCAAAAAGATTGTTTAATCCTATATTAAAGTGTAAAAATAGAAGATATATTGGATGAAACAGAAACTGTAAAATCATGCAGATTTAGAACTTTTTGATTAATTAATCCTTCCGCTTCAAAATATAGTCGCTGGCAACCCCTTTCAAAATTTGAATTGACACAAAAAAATTTCAAACTGATAGGGTTCAGGGATAGATGTGTAAATGTTTGCACCAATGGTGCATTGGTATTGAACCAGTAAATACTTAGTTGTAGCAGCCTGCGCAGTTGTGCTCAAAAGCTCAGGAGCTAACTTCCTTAAAACTTTGTAAGCTGACATCGATTCTATTGATAAAGACATTGGCAGTTTATCTCATAAGTGTACATGTTACATTCTATACAACGTATAGCATTCATTAAAAAATTAATGTAACGGGATCACCATGAGAACTACAGTAAGTACTGTTAGTAGAGGTTTTTTTCTTCATCTTGCGAATATTTTAAATTTTGATGTGCGTACATATGTATATTCATTATCTTTCCCCACAGAACAAAAGAAATGGGCAAGAGAAGAGAATCACAACATTAGACGAAGATATTGCAAGTATAAGGTACAATGTTGATAGAAGTACATGTATGTGTATCTGTAGAATAAGCATTATGCTAATAATAATGATTACTATATATATATATATATATATATATATATATATATATATATATATATATGATTATATATATATATATGATTATACATATATATATTATTTTTTATTTTCGCAGGCAAGAAGTTGTCTCTACACCAATCGACGCGGAACTTACAGTAGAACAGCTGTTTGAGCAAGTCCTAGGGAGTGCAACTGAAATGTAAATATTTTCTTTTTCTTCAGCTATAAAAGAGACTTTACATGCAGAGAATTTTCAAAAAGAAACATTTATAAAAACAATTCAAACAATCAGTCTTAAATTGTATTTTACGTAATTTTACGTACATGTTCGATGTTTTGGATGAATTCATCTTTATGTAGACTTGATCAAATGAAAGCTTGGTATCCAGGTACCGAATGCACTAGACAAGCTGAAGGCATTACTAATGTCAGCAAGGTAAAGCTCATTATAACTATAACGATTTGCATGTAATGTTATTATTCATCTGTAGGCTTTTAATGAAGTTGTTCTTGTGAAACACAAATTTCCCCGAATGTTTTCACTTATGGGCAAGCTTGTATTCATATGACATGTGACATTAACCTTAATTTGATATGAATCTGTGACCTTGTCCCTTGACAAAATTTGTGGTGTTTATCTTGGTCAACTCACAAGTAATAACAACTTTTAAAATTGTGTGCAGATAGGAGTTGAATGGACAGGACATGTCGATCTCTCTATTTCCTTTCTCATCTTCCTTCCCCTTTTCAGCCGCTCCCTTCCTTAAACTTTGTCTAACCAGAAATCATATCACCGATCTTTGATCTCGAATGAAAAAAAACAACTCCTGGAATGATTCCTTTAAATTTACTCAATGAAAGTTGACTTTCTACTACACTGTATTTCTATTTCATAACGAAAAAAAATAATAAATTCGTTCCTTAAATGAATGATCTTGGATTTAAAAAGAAATTGATTGATGTTACATATTTTCATAACGATAGTACAATTTGTCTGTTTTGTATGACTCGAAAGTTATAACATATGCTAAAATCACGTCCCCTTCCTTAAACTCTGTTCATCTCAATACTATGTTACTGATCTCTAAGGGACATAAAACTGGAATGATTCCTTTAAATGCACTCAATGAAACTTGACATTCTACTATTTCTATTTCATATTACAGACCAATGAACAGCAAGAGGAAAATCTTCCTGTAGAAAACGTAAGTACGAAATTCATTACAGTATTCTACCACGCCCATCTTTACCATATTTTTTGACAGTTCAGTTTTCTGTATTCACTTAAAATTGGAGCATGATTTCACAGGAAATATTGAGCAACATGAATATTGAGATGCCGTTTAGAGGTACACAAGCATACATTTAGTGTTTTGTTCTGTAGATCACACACAGCAAAGAACAGACTGTGTTAGCCAGCAACAGCATAAACCTGAATGGCAGCGTGGAACCCCTTCACCGAGCAGAAGAGCACTGGAAACCGCATGTAAGAACATGTTCAATGTACTCGTGTTTAGAAAATTCAGTCTCGCAAGATGTCAAACTGCCGCCATTCACAACTTTGTTCTATCTTAAGGTATCGGATCCATAAAACCACCTTTTTTTCAAGAATTTTATTGTTTTGTAATACTGGACTTTGTATAAAATGAAAGATAATTAACATACACCGTGATTCACCAGAGGAATTTTCAAAAAAGTGACATAGGCCTAAACGTTGAAGAGCTTCACCGGTATTGGTGACGTCTCCATATGAGTGAAAAAATTTCGAAAGGGACGTTAAACAAGATACAATCAATCAATCATCTACATTTTAACAAGGGGAGATAACTGACAAAAATAATCCAATTCACCATAAATAGATCTGGGCATCATCTACTCTCTACCGTCTTTATTTCACTAAAAATTAGGCATTTTGTTTGCTACAGATAATAGTTTTTGTGAAAATAAATGTTTTTATGAATCGGATACCTTACGTACTGCAACCGTACTTTCGACTGTTGTTTAAATAAATATACCCCCCCCACCTCCCGGTTATTAAATTCCCCAATTCGTGCAAAGTGTAGTTGTTATTAGTGTTATGGTTAATTTTGTTTAATTTGTATATACAAATATAGGAAAGAGTAGGACTAGAGGAAAACATCGAGATGAAATTCTAGAAAATGTAAGTGAATTGGGTTTTTCCCCTTAATAGTCTCAAATGTATCGTATACGTACATATTTTATTTGATCAATATTAATACCCAGAGGGTCGGAGTGGCCGACAGACTCTGTGCTTATCTACTTTTATCTGTTGTTTCAAGAATTAAGAAAGTCTAGGAATACTTGTCAAGCTATTCTGAAAATTAATATATTGTAAACTCGCACAGTATATGCATTATTTTAATATTAATTATACAATCAACGATTTACGTATTTCTTTTCAGAATAACAACGGAAAAGACCACTCTAAATAAAAATAATAATAAAAACTCTAGATTATTTCAAAGTGGTTTCAAAAACTAGTTTTCAGAGTTATACCCTGCGTATCAAAACCCAGAAGAAACACTGACTAACGTGCAGGTTTTACAAGGAATAACTTTTATATTGATGGAAAGAAGATTAAACCACCAATGAAACGAAGTAGGACAGCGGAGAGGGATCATCTTAACATCATTTTAAGACATGTCGCTGAAACATCCAAAGATCTTGTCAAAAAGTACCGCACCAAATTTTCCAAAACATTCTTTTTAATTTGCAAGTCTTTAGTACAAAATTACAAGTTAATACATTGTAGTTTAGGATAAAGAGTACGAAAATGTTAACAATATTATATATATATATATATATATTGTGCAATGGATAAGAAATTCAAAGAATCTTTTTAATTTTTCATAGCTATTTTTCACACTCTACGTATTTTTTATCACAAGGTAGAAATAATGACTTTTCTTTTGTTATTCTTTATATGAAAATTAGGGCTTTCATACAGATGTTTCATAGATTTCATGAAATTTGTTCAGAAGTTACATTTCTCTAAAATTTTGAAAAGGAAGCCCCATTCTACTGAATCAAACAAAAGCCTTTTGAAAATCAGAAAATAGAAGAATGACTTTTTAAATTTTTTTTTATAATAGATACAGTAAAGATGTATTATACAAATATCAATCAGGTTTCGAAGCAGATGACTGAACTACAAATGAATTGAAATATATGATACAGTCATTTCAAACCTGAATATTTACATTTGCCAATGCACTTCCTTGTATGACAGTACTAATGAAATTGATGTTCAATTTCGTGTGACGTGCATTTGGTCATGTGATCAGTTTGTTCTTGCGTATGAATACAATCACCGATTCAAAAGTCAGTTCCTGTATTTTCACCTGGCTTCTTGCTTATGCAATGCAGGATTTAGACACACACACCCCTCTCGCCACAAATTTAAATAATAGAAATAGTGTGAGTAAAATTCCAGATTGGCACCCAAAATGGTTAAAGCTGTATGACCCGATGTTCATGTATTATTTTTGTACATAATTACTTTAAAACAGATTAATTACTTTATAAAGTTATTAACTTTCCCTTAATTACATGCTTGAAAACATCTGCATGTAAAAGAAAACAGTGCGAATATTATTTAGAAAGTAAATATAGTGGCTACATATATAAATCATCCTATAATAGACGTCTATAAATGGACTCACGCGCGTCAGGGGAATCCCAACATGATGTATTAACTCATACGCAACTGTCTAGTTTTAAGGCTGATAGAGCATAAAACAACGAATTACTAAGAGTTATTTGATATTTTTATTTCTATTAAACTTATGGCACGGTACTGTTGTAACAAAATACACAGCTTTACAGAGATAAGACCAACGATGATTTGGCTAATACTTGACTTTCACACACACCCTTTCGTAAACCCTGGATCCGCCACTGCAATGACATCATAACAGAAATGAACGCAGCAGGATATTTATACAGTTTATTTTGTAAACAAACAAGAATTTCATCAATTTATAAAAGAGAAACATTAAACATATATCGTTCTATTGTTTCATTTTATACAGTTTTAAATACCGTCTGCAACTTCTGCATGGCGAATTTATAAAATAAAGTTCTATGATATTGGAAGCGAAAACATGTAGGCAGAGTTATAAGCCTACATGTATTTACTTCATGATGATAAGTTAACCTGTTGTTCCCTGGCAACTTCCATCACGGCTATGACTCGGCATGATTGTCAGCGAGGCTGGTTTCGAGGCTCGAAAATTTTACATGTTCATGTCAGGGTACCGGTGCGAGTCTTCATTAAAATCCTACAACAGAAATCTCTCAAGTGAACAAAAACTCCGTCAGTTCGTTTTTATTTTATTTTACACACACTGAAGGTAAATAAGAGACGCAACCTACCTGCACTTGGTCTAAATCTGTCCTACTGTCTTGAATCGTCTCCTGCATGGCTACAACCGCGAGTCCTAACGATGAACATACCGTGTATACCGTTGTTTCTTTCCAAAAACCTGACTAAGAGCTTAACGTTAACTTGACCCATCATATATCCACCATCAATTCTCTCAGATCCTTTGAATTTCTGTCGAAATCTGTGATCAACAATTGCGTTTTCAACTTAGTAAGCTAGACCGACGCCAGTTTCTCCATCGCTGATCGCGACCAAATCACACCACGGATGTAGTTTACTCCGCTCTTCTTGTCGTCATTTCAGTTAACTTTGCGCTCTAAATTACCTTTATTTTTACACATGTTTCGTCTTTTTTTAACATTTTCAATTCAAATATCTATATCTTATATTCTCTTTGATATTGTTCCTAATTTTTTTATTCGATAAAACTCTTACGAACTATATTTTGTGTTCTACGATCGTTATTTTGATCATCTGCTACATAATCATGGAAGCTCGGTAAGAACACAAATCAAAATAGAAAATATAAATATAAGAAATAAAATATCATTTTTGAATGTTATTGGGATATGACATGAAGTTGGTACGTGATCAAATCTACTATAACGCCCTTCGGGCGTTATAGGATTTGATCACGTGACCAACTTCATGTCATATCCCAACAACATTCAAAAATGATATCTTATATCTTAAATAAAGATGCTAGGTTTGTTTTCTGTGACATATCTAAAGCATTTGACTGGTTACGACTCAATAGGTTATCATATAAGTTGAGACATTTTGACATTTCGGAACAAATAATGTTTTGGATCAAAAATTATTTGTATGAAAAAATGCAACAAGATGTGTTTGTGAAACACGAATGCCCCCGATAATGGCCAATTCCGAAGATGGCCAAGGTCACTAGGATAAATATCTTGGTACCAGTAGAAAGATCTTGTCACAAGAAATGCTCATGTACAATATGAAAGCTCTAATATTTACCATTTAGAAGTTATGACCAATGTAAAAGAAAAATATTAAAAGTAGGTCAAGGTCAAAGGTTTAGTACCAACGGAAAGGTCTTGTCACAAGGAACACTCACGTGAAATATCAAAGCTCTACCACTTACTGTTCAAAAGTTATAAGCAAGGTTAAAGTTTTCAAAAAGTAGGTCAAACTCCAAGGTCAAGGTCACAGGGTAAAAAATGTTGGTACCCACGGAAAGATCTTGTCACAAGGAATACTCATGTGAAATATCAAAGCTCTACTACTAACTGTTCAAAAGTTATTAGCAAGGTTAAAGTTTATGACAGAATGACAGACAGGACAAAAACAATATGCCGCCCGATCTTCGATCTCGGGGGCATAAAAATTAGTCCTCGGTGGTTTCATTTCTGCTTCTAGTAAAACTAATTCTGGAGTTCCACAAGGTTCTGTGGTAGTATTCTTGTTGTTTGTATTAAATATAATTGATATACCAAATCATGTGGTGAATAAAGTCAGATTTTTTTGCGGATGAAACGTCAGGTTTTTTTTTTTTTTGGTTTGATAATGACATACTCACACATCTGCAACCGGTACCTTTTTTTATTTCTTTCTTTATCGTTTTTCCCAATCTATTTCTTTTTTTATATATATAAAATCAAAATACAATTATATTTAATCTGTTTATCCTTATATGTCAATCATGTCCACCACACATCCCAAAGAGGCATTCTTAAAGGGATTCGGTTGTTTATCATGCCTGTCCCTAATGTGCCGACTCAGCTTGCGCCATGTAGGATACATACGAAAGCAAATTATACACTCGAACATCTTGAACTGAAATAAAATAAAGTTATTGTCACTGTCTATTTACTATCAAACCTTTTGTCGGTTATAACATTCCAAAGAAGAGGTCACTGGATTGGTTCATTTTGAATTCTGATACTTTGACTGTTATTTCTTTATAACGTTAGTTAGATTTATTTACACGGTATCTTGAAAATGTTTGGAGAGTAGCGCTATTTTAAGCATGCGAACACGTTCAACTGTTTCACAACGAAAAAGCTTCAAATCGGACACAGTACGTAACGCTATATAGGGTCCATTTCAGTGGAATTGAAGCTTTGGACATCCCCCTTTATTTTTTGAGTTTAATGCAATCCAAACATGATGTCCGAGGGTATATTTTGGTTAGCCTTGGTGTCATATCTTTGTTTGCCATTATCATTTTTCCTAGCCTCATCATGAATAACTTTTAAGTTGATTTTCAACTCATCTACAATATCATAATAGCTTCTTTTTTTTTTACTAGTTTCTCTGGAATTTTGACCATACACAAGGTCAACAGGTAACTTTAGTTCTCTACCGAGATTTAACTTTGCTGGACTGTATCCTGTAGTATCGTGCACAGGTGATCTGTAAGCAAGCATCATCAATGGTAAAACTTTGGTTTGGTTGAACATACTTGCTTATCATGTCCTCTAGGGTTCGGTTAAACCTTTCTTCTAATCCATCACTTTTTGGGTTGAATGGAATTGTTTTGGTTTTATCTATCTTTAACATACTGCGCAAATCTTGAAATAATGTTCATCAAATTGTCTGCCCTGGTCAATATGAACCTGAAGTGGAACTCCATACCTTGATATGAATTCTACAAAAACCTTGATTTTTGACTGGATAAGCCTCTATCCGTCGTGTGAAGTAATCAGAACTGATAACAGCATACTTGTTACCCTTCTCGGTCCATGGTAAAGGACCAAGGATGTCTATGGCCACTCTCTCCAGAGGTTCGCCCACTAAATACTGACCCAATTTTCCTCTGGTTGCCCTTGGTGGATTTTTCCTTGCTTCACAAACAATGTAGCCTCTAATATCTTTTACATCATACTTATACGATACCCAGTAGAATGAAAGGTGAAGATAACGAACAGTGATCAATCTCATCTTTCTCTTATCTTCTCGGTGGTTTTGGAGATTCCTAAATGCCCACCTATAGGATTTTCATGTACCAACATAGGATAGGTACTTGTATTCCTTTAATACCTGCTTTTGGTATAACCGTCTAATATTAAATTTGCTTTTTTCAATGTCCTGAAAAGTACACTATTTCTTAAAGTCAGTCGGATCTATTGTGACCAATACATTTTAAGCTCTGCTGATTCCTTTGCTATCATCTGCCAAGTTGTCTTCTGGCTTCCACTTTTATTACTTTGGCTAATGTTGGACCTGCATTTTGCTCTCTTTGTAGGTCTTCTTGTGTCTTCGTCCGGTACCAATGTTAGGAGCTGGATTGATCTATTGACTTTAGCACATGTTCACTGTCATCTTTGGTCTGGTAATTTGTTTCTTATCACAGCAGTTACAAAGGTGAACAGAGACGACAACTTATGTAACGTATTTACATTAAATTCTGGGATCGTACCTGGTCAATTCCAGTGTTTGGGGTATTCAGCAATAACCAATTTAAACTAATTGGTATGATTTTAGTGGACTGCCAAAATATACAAATACTTCCTAACCTTATCTAGGTTAATTATAATCAAACAGAAATCACTATATCAATCAGAGGTAAGCAACGATAAACTGGTAGTGCTAACTTAACAAAATGTAGAGCCCAGTCGCCCTCGGATTACCCCATATACTGTAGGACGCCTTATTCAGGACGGACAGTATATGTGGTAGCCCTTCAACCACTACACTCACTGTAGGATGCCTTATTCAGGACGGACAATGAGTATAGCGGCCTGGACGACGGTCTGTTCAGCTAATGCGGACGACACCAAAAACGAACTATGGCTAGCCTCTTTACTGGAGTTCAACCTCTTTGTGGCAGGCCAGACTTCTGATGGCCTTCCAAATTCACTCTCTAACTGTAAGAACAGGCGAGGAATTGTTCACTATGAATTCTTTATTAGTACACATAATCTCGTCCTCTCTACTTGGCTGGGTCTTCTATCAGAATGACACAGACGATTGCGGAGTCTTGGTATTTATACACTAATGAGACCACGTGATATCAACAGTGACTAATTGTGAACTCCGCATGGTCGTGCCTCAAATATCCGGAATCATAATGTGGCAGATTCATTTCTTATCTAATATGTATATAATGCATTTATATATGCATGTATGCATTGTTATTATTTCATTTTATTTTATTTAACATCAATGTTATGTGTATTGAATTATATATTCCTTTAATGGATCTGCAATTCAATATCCGGTCAAGCATAACACTTAGTGAGTTCTTTGGTATAGAGTGCCTGAGGTGCCTAATTATGTCTTGGCCAAGTTGTCCATAAGTCTTTTAATTTCATTGGTGTTTTAGTTTGGTGTCTTGAGTTTTTATTGGGTTTGGGATTTGTTCCCTCCAAAAGTTCTTTGTGTCAGTTCATTCTCTGTCTGAAATTTGAAGTGACCAGTCCATAGATCAGTATATTAGTTTTGAATTGACATAGACCTGATAGTACTACTTGAGACTGACTTTTCCTCTCAATCGGTAAGTTACTAAGTTTATTACTAATGGTAATATACTTCTAATATATATCTAAAATGGTAAATCCTATAATTTTGCATTAAGATTAATTTCCTATGCACTTCATCCTGAGTAAAAGTATATAGTGAGAGAGAATCATTTATTTTAACTATAAAGTGTAAATACATGTAGTTCAATTGCCTCACTATGATGTATCTTAATTAATGGCCATATTTTTATGATAATTGCATTAGCAGCTAGTTGTAAGTTATTTGATTAACTTGCAGGTTTGAACTTTATATGGTGACATTTATTAATCACATTGGCAATTCTCCATTGTATATATTGGCCTATTCCCATAGAATGGTATGTTTGAGTATTTTGAGTTACTGATTTAAATATTTCTCAAAATGGATATTTTATATCAAAGTAATAACTGTAATGTTTATATTATGATAAGCATAAGTGTACAGTAAAATTTTATCCATAGGCAAGAGTAAATATTGGGAGATGCATTTGTGTATTTAAGACAAAGTTATCTCCCTTGAAGTATGTAAATATTGCTACCATTAATTGTATATCAATTAGTCTGTAAAAGTAATATTGTATTTTATGATTTATACATATGTTTGATTATTGTTATACAATTGTTACAGGGCTTTCTTTTCAAGCAGCTTTATATATACTTTGCTGAATAAACGCCTTGTTCAGAACCTCAACAGGAGTTGGTCATCATTAACTGTTACAATTACACTACCCATGCCTCCGATGACATGCGTCCCGCATGTACAACTTGGAAACTAAACAATTCTTCTATTTTAGACAAAGGTTTAATAAACGACAGAACGAACAATTTCAAAGCTATTTACAAAGAATTCCTTTCCTATTTTTTTTATCAACTATATATTCGACTATGTACCGCTAGAGCCTTACTTAGAAGTCTGTAGTTACATCTGTCTACTGCTGGCAGATTCCCAAGAACACGCTGTGCTTGACCTCGCAAGGCAACAGCCAAATACATTCCCTTCTCTGACAGAGTCCATTTATTCAATTCTGCACATACATCAAAGTGAGACTTAAAATCGGCCCATGACAAACTTCCGTCAAATTTATCTGGTTTCACAATGGTGATCTTGGGATTTGTCCTTCTGTGCAGTATTCTCAGGGCGGCGAGTTGTAATGTTCGTCTCATTCATCACTGGAAAATCATGCCTGGATGTATTAGCATGGTATGGTGTGCTCGTAATAGAAAATCTATCTGGCTCGCCATCATCTGCCCTACTTAAATCAGTAAGATTGTCAGGCCTAGTATATGTATTAGGTAGGGTGGTCGTCCTAACAGTTTTAGGTCTTGCGCCCTCCCGTATCTATGGTTTTCCGCCTACTTTCAGGTAATTCCGAATCTCTGACGGCTGGCCTTGTCCGACTTTTATTTATACTAGCCTGAAGCCTACTTAGCTCCTGCTCTAAGGCAGTCATCTCAGCATTCACATCGCTATCAGACATATCAGTAATTTACAAAATTAAACAAACTCGACTAAAATAAACCAAAAACAAAAATAAACTCGCAGTACGAGCCAGCACTCCGCGCTGGCTCGCTGCGCTCGCTATAATTCCGAAGTTATAGCGAGCGCAGCGCGGAGCGCTGGCTCGTACTGCGAGCTCTAATGACTAGAGCGCGGGGAATAATCCGAGCTAAATCTCAACCTCTAACAAGAATGTTTTTTTGACGCCAATCCCAGAAGTCCCTCGTACAAAATGGCGGATGGTTCGATTCGCAAAATAATAATTAAAAAAAATCTTTGAAGTATTACAAACCTTTTTTATTTGAAAGGAAAGGATGACAATCATATTCTTCCCCCTTTCTTTTTCTTTTTAAAATATTGTCTAAAGAAATGTAAACAGTCACGTCACAACTACCAGGCTACGTCATAACACGCTCGTTGCATTTCCCGCTAAACTGGTTCTTACATTGGCGAGAAGAGCAAGACAGTAATCCTACGTATTGACAGTGAACCAGATCAGTTTTCCTTGTTTTCAATATAAATTTTTTGAAAATGTATTCAGATATGCTGCGATCGCCCCAACGGTCACACCGTAATCATATTATGTCTGTAAAACCTCGAGCCAACCGGCTACTTGTCCCTCAGGATTTTAAAAGTTTTTAGCCATGTTAATGCCCCGTGGTCAGTTCTCGCAAGAAAGTTTTTTTTCCATAGAGGTAATGGTGAACATGCCTTATTTAGTTCACAACGGGTAAGAGTTCTCATCTGGTTACACAATAGTTCATTTCTGATTTACTAAATGCTTAGCTTAAGTTACAATAGGTCTTTTTACACCATCTTCAACTTGAGATAAAACTCCATCCATGGCAAACACACAAGTGTCTGTGTCCAACACAAAAGGTAAGCTCAGGTATGGGGACAGTAAGATAGGTGCGAAAGTAAGTGCCGTTTTTAAAGTTTTGAAATGCTTCATCATATTGAGAAGTTCAATTGAATTTTTCTGTCAATTTGTAAAAAGGCCGGGCTATATATCTGTGAATCTTTTTATAAATCTACGATAGTAAGAACATGTTCCTAAGAAACTTCTTACTTCTATTACTGTTTATTGTTAATTTGTTTGGAGATGTAGATATTCTTTCTTGGCTAACTATGTGACCAAGGAAAGCTACCTGGTCTGTGACAAAGTCACACTGCGTCACATAGGAGAGGTCTATTTGTAGGTGACGTAATGAGGCCTCGACGGGGAGTTTGAAGTAGGCCTATGAAGCTCGAAACTTCGTAACGTAGCGCAGTAGACTTTGGCGTCATAACTAGTCTAAAACGACTCTACCATTAGTCTCGTTTAAATCTCCGACGAGCAGAGAGTCTGGTAAAGACACGCGATAATAACTGTTACCGCTAGGTAGCGCTAATTTAGTTTCCGTTGGATTCTCTCTGACATAAACAGTCAATTCCGAAATTTGATGCTAATTAGTTGTTCCTTCATTGGTGATACTAATGGGAAAATCATTACAATAAAAAAAAATTACGCTCTTTATCAGCTGGATATTGTACTTTCACTTTTGCCTCCTAAAGTAAATTTGATAAAACGGTTTTACCATTTCCCGTCGGTAGAACAGCAAATGAATCCTTTCCTTTTACAAAAGCTTTTATAAACACTCTCGTTGTAAATCCTTAAGATTAAACGGCAAATTCAATCTATTACAAATTTCTTCGGTAGTCGTTATTTTGAAGGTATGTTGAATCAACTAATCAAATTAAATACCGAAATTTTGGTAAGCCTCGTTCTGACGTTACAAACGTTATTGCATATCTTTACCAGACTCTCTGCTCTTCGGATATTTACGGAAAAAGCAGAGCGTCTGGTTGCACGAGACTACTCTACCATTTGGAATCAAACTCCCCGTCGAGGCCTCATTACGTCACCTACGAATAGACCTTTCCTATTAGCTATGACGTCGATATGCGGTGAAGTATGAAGCGTGAGCTTCGAGGACTTACGTACTAAGGCTACTCTCCTATGTGACGCAGTACAATATACAGATTTGTATATTGTGAGTCCCCGATTATCACGCAGGCAAATAACACCAAAGAAGTAGTTCGTAGTTAAAAGTTAGAAGATACTGACATTAAGAGCATTAATATAAAATTATGGATTTTATTTTAAACATAAAATCAAAAGATTATTAAAAAGTGGGGAGACTCTGTTCAAATTATTGTGTAAAGTAATGAACTTGATGTTTACATTCTTGTTTTGAAAGTTGTTTATGTTTGACATTATGTTTTTTCGTCATTCTACAGTGACGTCACTCAGTATACGTGGCCTAAGAAATGGCTATCCTATAATGCCTAAGTGGAAGAGTTTGGTTTGTATTAGTCTCGTGCAACCAGACACTCTGCTTTTCCCGTAATTATCCGCTGGTCGTAGATTTACGGAGACAGCCGAGTGTCTGGTTGAACGAGACTAGGTTTGTATGCAAACGAACTCTGATGGAAGTTTGCATTTGGAATCTCTAGTGAGACATAAAAATCAAGTGACCAATGAAATCGGCTCATTTGGGCTAACCAAAGTACCGCTTACCCGTTGTTTGTGTGTAGCACCAATCAGCGGGGACCAGTTGAATAGGAGGTCAATACGCATTCTCTTCCACAGAGTTATCGGTCCTTTCTCTCCCTTATATAAGGGAGAGAAAGGACCGATAACTCTGTGGAAGAGAATGGTCTATACGTAGCAATCTCTACCCAGAGTTATCGTTCCCGCTACGCTCCACAAATACCTCTGTCTACGTCTAAAAATCATATCAAAACGTTCTAAAACTAACTTAGCATATCAAACTGTAATGATCATATCTAAGCAAATCAAACACTTGTCTGAATTTTATAAACGCAGAAGCTGGTAAATATGAGACACCTGAGCGAATTAAAAGGTTTTATATAAATATTCATTCATCCAATAATACTAGAATAATCATGGAATTCGTTGTTTTTGTGAACTTACTGTAAGATTTTAAGCTTAACACTAAAACTTGTAAAATCATACTTTATTATGCAATAGGTAGAAATAAGTTTTGCCAAGAATCTTGACATTCAGACGTTGACAGAGGTGTTGTAGCGCAGCGTAATACGCCCTCTGGTGAGAGATTGTATATGTAGATAAAATTCAACCGGATCGAAAACATTTTTTTTATATCTTTGTTTTTTCGGCGTCTAAAAATAAGAACTATTTCCTTGGCACGTCCGGTAATGTAAACCACAACAACAACCCCCCCCCCCCCTTTCCAATGAAACCAACCATGCATGCCATTTGCTATTAACGACTGAAAAATCATAATTAATTCTAGTTTTGTGAATAAATCTTAAAATGTATCCGTACAACAACAGTGGAGAGGGGCTTAAATATGTTGTAATTTATTCAATAATTATTTGCGAAAGCTGAAATTGCAACTAGAATTATGTACAATATTATAAATATTGTTATAATTTTCTCCTCTGAAATATGCCATTGCTAAAAGGGGATTGTTGTATGAATTTCATTTTTTTTTTTAAATTAGATAGGTGCGCAAGGGGGGTCCACGCAGCCCCCCCCCCCCCAACCTCTAAAATTTTCAAATTGAAGGTAAATCGTGGTCTCTTGTTTAGAAATATATAATCGATAAAAGAAGCAATAATTTCTTACACTCTCAGAGCGATAAATGACAAAATCTTTTGATTTATTGAATTACTTTTATTGGGAGAACTTACATTTTGTCAAAAAACCCTTAAAATTAAAATTTGCGTACTTTATTGATTTCCCTCTATTAAAAATGACAAAAAACAGTAAAAATTACACATAAGAGGCATATTCGAAGCCCTATAAAATCGGTAAAATTTAGGAGCTTCCGGGGGCTTCAAGGCGGCCCCCCAGACCCCCTGCCTCATAAAGTTGCCCCCCCCCCTAACCGCAATTCCTGAATCCGCCCCTAATTTCAGGCTTTCAAGCGGGCCCTTATTTTCCTTATTTTTCTACAGCAGCCCTTATTTTCCTTATTTGCGCTTTAGAATCCTAAAAAAGCCCTAATTTTTGTTGAAATTCCTACATTTTCAAATTTTGAAAGTTTAAATAAATTTGACATAAAGTAAGTGTTGGAATTTATTAAATTTAGTCTTAGAATACTTTCAGAAAATAAATATGTTGATTAAATGTACATCTCAGAAGACATCTTGATGGTTATCAGCTATGTTCAGCATTGATTGTGAGCCATGGGAGTTCACCTGAATTATATCATGGTTTGTGCTGAATGCTGAATATGGCTGTTGATGATCACTGGTATGATCTTCTGAGTAGGTAATTAGTTTTTGTATTATTGCTCTTGCAAATGGTGATAAGTAAAACATTTTTTCTTTGCTATTGATTGGTAAATTTAACCCTTATTTTTGTCTTAAAAGCCCTTAAAATGGCCCTTATTTTTTACAAAATGTCACTTGAAAGCCTGTAATTTGAATTTGAATATTTGTATTTTATTGATATTCTGATGATACTTTTCGAAGAGTTGTTAAAGATTGTACAGTTTTATTGTAGTTTAGATATTATGAGAGATATACAACTGTAGATTTCCCAGGATCACCCAGGGCCGCGCGCACCTTCTACGAACACCGCATTTTAATTTATTTCAATTTTTCATTTGATTTTCAAGTAAAACATTTAAAACCAACTTATTTTGATTTGAAATTTTATGATAAATATTTTGGTCACATTTTGGACAACCCTCGCATAAGTTTATTGGTTTTTAAAGATCAGAATATGGCTTATTCTCTCACCTGATATCAGTAAATGAAGCATTGTACATACACTGTATCTATGATTTACGGCAATGACGTTTCACATGCTGTGTTTGCTATAATATCTAGTGAATTGCATTTTTCACGAATATTACAATTAGATTTTACTGGAAAATTATAGGGTGGCAAATGAGATAGTGACGGTGATTATGACGTTTATACGATTATGACGTCGCATATTTAACGTCAGTCTCATAGATACCCAAATTTTCTTGGATCTTTTTGAAAAACAACAATTTTCTATAAATTCGGGTAATCGTGCGACCGGGGTCAATGGAATCTCCAGACACTGTCCAATCAGATTTAGATGAAATCGAAGAAGTTCGAGCAAAAATTCAACTTAAAGGTATTTCTAAGTTAAATATTGAACAAAATGAATATAAAAAATATAGGGCATTATCCTGTTATTTACTTCGCGAATCAAATAAGTTTGACGTTGTTGACGTTAACGTCAATTTCATCTCTGTGCTTGTTTATCACAATCCTAAACATTTTATAGGGATTGTGGTCCTCCTTTACTTCTGATATACTTTTATTAATGTTATACTTAATGTATCTCACAGCAATGTTATTCCTATGTAATTTGTAAAGCTGGGTTTTAGGTAAACCCATTATCATAACAGTAACAACATCCGTTGTCATTGGCCGATTAAAGATTCAATTAACCAATCACATTTAAGTTAACATGATCATGTGCGTGGGCTGAAAGTGCCTTACATTTTGTGTCCAAAATAGCCTTCTAATCAAAAGTGGCCATAACTTCGCTGGACCAATAATATCTTGGATTATTGACCACTGATTTCTGGTCGCTATTTTTCACAGTAATGTTATTAAGTAAAAAAAAAAATGTGTCTTCTATAAGCATACTTGTTTTATTGTTATTAAAACGTATTTGTCATTTAAACTTTTGGTTCTGTATTAATGTTTTGTATCTGTTGAATACTTCTCACGAAGGGATAGACTTGAGAATGGTGACTAGTGTTGCCTTGGACGAAAACCTGTCTTGATGCGCTGATCAAGGCCAATTTCATTTTGTAATAAATCCGCATAATTCCTCGATACGGAATAAAATAACATTTACATAATAGCACTGATTTATTCCGTAAAATTATTCAATTCGATAAAACATGGATGTACTTAATTCTTACGTAGAAGTAAAACACGTACTCGTTGCGCGGATCAAGACCAATTTTATTTTGTATTAAATTCGCCTAAATGCTTGATATGAATATACGGAATAAAGTAATATTTACTAGTATCAACGATTTATTCCGTTAAAGTTATTCAATACAATTAAACATGGATGTACTTAATTTCATGTAGAAGTAAAACACGCATTTGATGCGCGGATCAAGACCAATTTTATTTTATATTAAATTCGCCTATCCTTGATATGACTATACGGAATAAAGTAACATTTACATAATAGTACATATTTATTCCGTAAAAGTTATTCAATATGATAAAACACGAATGTACTTAATTCTTATGTAGAAGTAAAACACACACATTAGTATGAATAGTGCTTGTGTATATACGGAATAAATGTAAGTTAAAAGTATGAAAATCTTTCATTTGTATTTTTCTTCATCTTTCTTGCGTTCTCCCTTTAAATTAGAGTTGTGAAGGAAATAAATTCCAAGGTTTCAACTTGTCCCCCCCCCCCCCCAAAAAAAATACCAAGCCCCATTTTTATATGTTTCTCCCCCCAAAGAAACCCTTTTCCGGGGAAATCTTCCCCTTGAAGTGCTATTTAGAATGAACTGCCTCAGTATTTATATACTCCTGTTATTTGCTTCGCGAAGCAAATAATTTCCGAGGTTTTGAGTACATTTAAAGAACTTGCGTCGCTATTCACTCCTCTGTTATTTGCTTCGCCTCTGTATTTGTTATGATTGTTGAGTACGGAATAAATCAATATAAGTCTCACGGACCCAAAATGAAAGTAGTCGAAATTTGTGAAATTAAAGTCAGAAAGTGTAATAGTGGTCGTAAACACGTACAGAGATGAAATTGACGTTAACGTTAACAACGTCAAACTTATTTGATTCGCGAAGTAAATAACAGGATAATGCCAAATATAGTTGTGATGATAACTAATATACGGTCAAGAAATATCTTTCATTATGTTTATAAGCTTCTAGGCCTATTACCCAAACGCCGCGGTGATCTAGAGGTTAGAGCTTTCGCATGCGGGAGGCCGGGGTTCGAATCCCGGCCGCGACAGACCTAAGTCGTTAAAGCAGGTAGTGACAGTTCTATCGCCAAACGCTCGGCATCAGGTGTGAATGGCACGGGCCCTTGGAGATGACCTTAAAAACGGATGTTCCGTTTCACAGTAGGTGTGGCACGCTATATAAAGAACGCTCACTGCTCAATGGCCGTAAGCGTCAAAGAAAGGCTTACATGTGAAGCCCTTCACCAGTCTTGGTGACGTATCCATATGTGTGAAAAATTCTCTAGAGAGACGTTAAACAAGATACAATCAATCATCTATTACCCAAACTCTCTGCTCACCGTAGCTCGTTCTTACTGTCATCTAATATCTAAACAAAAACATAAGAGTGACTGAGATTGAAAATTGTCATTTATTACTTACCAAAATGACAAAAGAAATGTTCAACAGAAGATTATGGGGAAATCAGCTAATACAATTCTACATCAAAGTACATGTACCTGCAAAGCCAAATTACTCAAAGTCTCCAAAGAAGACAAAATAACGAAAATAATGCTATAAGATGACAAATCAAAACAAACGCAGTCTTCCTTTCTTTTTTCAACAGAGAAAGACGCTAAAGCATGCTACGAAAGTTCAGAAGCCAGAAAACTACTATACGGGAAATTAATTGCCAAACTGAGAGCTGAAAATAAAGAAAAGAGAGTGCAACTAGCCAACAGTGTGAAAGTGAGTTTGAACATGTTAAGTTTATTTCTGTGGATTGTGGTTATTTTCATCCGCTTCCTCCTTCAATCTTATTTCTTTTTAAGGTTTCATAAATAAAACGTTAACTTTAACAGGTTTTAGATTTACAAATATAACTTTTAATCAGTATGAATTTTCTACTTTTCATTGTTAACAGGGAGATGAAAAAGTCATACGAACAGTGTTTAACAATAGGCGGGAAGCGCTTTTGTCTATGCAGAGATGTTCAATTGGTGTGAGTAACAGCAGTTTATAAGGACTTTTACAGTATACAGAGAAAAAAAATAAAAGGCACCCACGGTTCAATGCCTATATTTAGTACACTCTGTACAAAAGTGTATCGTAGGAGACTCGCTATAGGCCTATATAAAATTAGTCTCAGTACCTCTATAGGTTGTAGGTCCCTTTGGTCTGCTAGAAAATTTACCCCAAGTATATTTTATTTGAACATTGCGCATGGGCATAACTAAAATGACAGAGCGTGGCAAATATCCCCCACTTTAGAATTTAGAATTTTTATGATTATTGGACAAAAATTGAATTAATGAGAACAAAATAAAAATGTCCTCTTTGGGGGGGGGGGGGGGGGGGGGGGGGGGGGGGGGGGGGGGGGGAAGGGTATACAAGCGCGGGGAATCACATTCAAATAATAATGCATAAAGGAAAGATTTTTAATGCGTGTTTGAATTGATGCGCACATGAATTGAATTTTAAACGATATCTTTTATTCAAATTAATTTAATAACAGTTTTTCAATAACTGAGTGCTGTAGTTTTGTTATATTTATTGATATCATATACAGTAAATAAGACTTGATTATTAGGAAGTCACTTGGAGCTCCAAATTAAACGTTCTTTATGTAACATAAATGATTTCTCTCCGTATTGAATTTACGATCGCAATTGTAGTCCGTCATGCCGAATAGTTGACAAAAGACAAAATGAATGGTCGTTCATAATTTATGAAGTAGGAATGAAGATTTCTCATTTTAAAAATACACCGAAAAATATACCCGACGCCTACCCTACTCGTATATTGTCGAAGTGTTTGGATATTTTCTTAAGAGTTCTAGACTCCCCAATTGCTAGTGCTAGCTTGTCAATAACTAATGTGTTCGTGCAATATTTTTGGCTATCTAGATTTATTTTCATTAAACACAATCAGTATTTGAATACTTATTGACCTACTTTCTGCACTTGGAATTCACATACCCCGCACTACACCAATCACCGTCCCAACATGTGGCATTGTAAACGGTGTATGCACAATGCATACATGTAGTGAGCTACAATTATTTCGGTGACTTATTATAACATCCAAATTACCGTGGTGCATACTATAAACAGGGAAACTTATATGATATCAAATAAAAATAATCATTAGACAAGAATCGTTGTGACGACACATAGTCTGTACAGCATTATGATTTTTCTCGTCTGGTTCTAAATTCATAAAAAAAATCGCAACCATCACGTGATCATCGTCCCGCATACTGTAGACCAATTTCTATTCGCGATTACTTTATTTCGCTTTTTACCAGTGATGAACAAGTTCACGGCGACTAATTTTGCGGCCTAGATTATCATAAACAAATCTTAGACATTAATGGACTCGTTCGCGACGAAAAATGTTCGCTATGATTTTTTTCTAGCAAAAAATTTCTTGCTCAGGAGAAAACTTGTTAAGTATCCTTAAAGATTGTCAGAAAATGCCAATAGGTTGTAAGTTCCTCAGCCTTTTTACACATGACTATGGTACTGTTGTGGGTCCCCTGATCTGCAATTAATTCCAAGTCCCATAAAACCATTCTCTTCTGACGCGAAAATTTGAAATACATACTTTTCGTAGGAAGCTATATACAACCTGGACCAGAAGATATGCAAAGCCAATAATCGGCGGAACAAAGCACAATTCCAGCTGACGGAACGAGAGGGACGATGTCAAGAAATGGAAAAAACACTCAACATAATGAAGCAAATAGATGCACAAGAAGCAGACTTTGAAAGAAAGCGAGTAAGTCTATTGACTATAAATCACCGTGCCAGTACCTTGTTTGATAGTTATGAACAATTAGTCGACAATGAATACCATGAACCTGCTGGGTTTTATCACCGTTGTTCAATCTTTATGAATTTTGGTATACCTCCAGGAAATCAGAAGATTACAAAACGATATAGATAAAGCCAAAATCAAATATGAGGCTGCAAGGAACATTACTAGGCGATACGAAGAGATCATGCGCTATATGGAAGAGGTAAAACGTTTGATTAGATCTACTGCCAATAAATTCTGTACATGTATACAGATATTTGAACTGATGTATCTTTCTAACGGCTATTGAATTTCTTTTTGTCTGTTGTAGGAGAGCCGTTTGTACCCAGCACGCCTTGACAAACTGCAGTCATTTGTGGTTCGTGCCAAACGGGAGCTTTCAGAGCTACGTCACGTGATTGAGAAGGCATTATATAGCAAAGAGGAAGCGAAGGTTCGTTCTGTCGTACTTTCAGTTTGTAATTTTCCTTACATCCATCTTTGTATGCAACAATTTTATCATGCTTCAAGTCACTATAATTTTGATAATTTCAGATAGAATTGCACATTATGGAACGGGACACCTACCAAGCGAAGAAAGCGCGAGACGCCCAACTCAATGAAGCAAAAAGGGAGGTGGAGAAACGAAAAGAGCCAGTGGTCGAACGAGCAGAGAAGAGAGTTAGTAATCAGAAGCATTTGAATTTGTTCGACCGTTTGTTTGGGATTGTAATATATATATATATATATATATATATTAGAATTATCTGGGCTTCTCGAACAAAAAAAAAAAAAAAAAAAAAAAAAAAAAAAAGAAACTCACAAGTCAAAACTGCTCAAATAAAAGAAATCTCCAACTTATATTTGAGATTTGTATAAGGACCAACTCATATTATGTAGTGTTGTTTTTTCAGGCTAAAGTGAACATTATTATGGATAGTGCAGGTAAATTCAATTTTATGCTAGTATATGATTTTTTTTAATGACAGCCATTGATAATAAGCATTGCTTTAGACAACGAATTAATTAATCAATACCTTTTCAAGATTTAAAACCAGTGAAGTCTCCTGTGGGTAAGAGGTCTGATAGACAGGAACATCTTTTGACACTAAATGAAGGAATCGAGAAAATCAAGAGAGCCTTTAATGTGTCAGACATCAAGGTAATTTGAATTACCTCTTCAGTATAATCCTGATTCTGTTTGCTTAAATATGATAGATACATGTTTACTTATATTTTCAAATAGAGACTCGAAGTAAAAATTGAACATAGATGTTAACGGTAAACTGACAACTCAACTTTGTGACACGTCGGATGACTTTAGCTTCTCCATCATCAACTTCCCATATTTATGTAGCAATATTCCATTATCACCTGTATATGGTGGTGATTATGTCTCTTAACTGATTCAATACAAAAGAGCTTGATCTGTGTTTTTTAAATTGAGGTAAGCTACTGACAAGTACGTTCATGTTACAGGGGGTTTCAACAGTCTCGTTTGAAGTGAGCATTTCGCAAATTCTATGGTCGGGACTATGAAAGAATATATTGGGCAGACAGTGGAAGGCTCTTTCCAAACTATACATTCTGTAAATGTTGTATTATACTTTAGTTACCTTACATTCAATTTCTTATCAATGAAAAACTAAATTCACCGTGTACAAGCTGATGACCATGGTATATTGCCATAAGAAATGGTAGCTAATCTGATCGGTAAATTTTATTTTCAAAAGAAAAACATACGAAATGGGGAGAAAATGAAATTTTAAAATCAGGTACCTTCCTCATTGATATCCATCTCAATCACATCTAAAGTTTAAGATCGAAAAGAACTAGAGCCACAAAGTTCCATATTTAGGGTTTTGTTAATCAAGTTCTTTAGTTCAGAAACACGTTGTCGAAGTAAAAATATGTCGGAATAACTTAAACGAAAAAGATTTTGTTGTTTGTTTACTTCTAGAAATTGTCATGATGCAAAATTCAGGTTATTTTGATACCATAAATTACATTTTAACATCCATAAAGGAATTTCATACATAGGATACGGTCATCAATTTGATAATTTACGGTCTTCATAAAAAATGTGGACCGCTGCAATAGTCTAGAGGTAGAGCGTTCGCCGCGCACGCGGAATGTCGGGGTTCGAATACCGGCCGTGACAAACCTAAGTCACAGTTCCATCGCCAAACGCTCGGCATCAGGTGTGAATGTCACAGTAAGTGTGGCACGCTAAAGAACCCTCACTACTCAATGGCCGTAAGCTCCGAGCATAGGTCTAAATTTGAAGCCCTTCACCGGTCTTGATGACGTCTCCATATGAGTAAAATTTAAATATTCTCTTATGATTTTGATGTCTTACACTTGTCCCAACCTATTTCCCGGTCCTATCTATGTTTGTTAGTTTAGCGTCTCATGTAGTGATTTTTGCGGCTTCCATGTTTGATTTTGAAGACGAGATATTTGATAATCCAAGGATAGATCAATGTATGTAAAGGTTTCGATAACAGTGATCAATCTCATAACTCCAATAAAGAATACAAAATTAAGAGTTGGACAATCACGGACCCCTGGACATACCAGAGGTGGAATCAGGTGCCTAGGAGAAGTAAGCATCCCCTGTAGACCGGTCACATCCACTGTGAGCTCTATATCTTGATCAGGTAAATGAGGTAATGCGTTGTCAAAATCATTATGTAAAGAACGGGGTTGGTATGAAACACGGCAAACAGCATTTGGCCCAATGGGAATTGAATCGTTATAAAGACCATGGGATTTGCGAAATACTGATTTTAAACGAAATTGGAAAACTGCTGTAACATCAACTTATTTGTCAGTAGTATGTTTCGATTTAAAAACTGATCATACGCTGAACAAGTTCTTGCGTATCGAATCAGTTGAAAGACATATAGGATCTCCCATGGTTTGTGGCTGGATATGATTATTACCCAACGAGTTGTTTTCTATCCCCGAGCCCAGGCGAGTTGGATAATAGCCATATCCAGCCACAAACCATAGGAGATTCTTTTTATCATATATTTCATCCCAATATACCATTGAATTCGCATTTCCAAAATATCCCGTTTTGTTTACCTCAACCCGAACTACATCCGTAACGTTAACATTACGCTGCTACAAATGGTTCGTTGGGAAATATAAATAAAAATGAATATTGACTGTCACGATGTTTAATTTATAAAAGATCATTTTTAGATAAGAAAAAAAAAAAAAAAAACATTTTAAACGTGTTACTTTGAAGTTGTGTGGTTACTCATGAATATGTAGGAACACCTACTTTGGGACACGAATAATTATTGGTTATAGACTTTGTATGGGATAATATGACGACCGAGTTTTTTGGCGCGTAGACGGACCGAGCTTGCGAGGTCCGTCCGCGACCTGGACAATAGTCACAGACCAGTGGACTATAACCTTTTTATTATATACTTTCAATTTCATTTAGAACTTTACGATAATTTTATTTTCAACAATTTCTTTATTGGTTTAACTGAGTAAAAGATTAAAAACACGAAAAATTTGAACATTAACGGCGTAGTAAAACGGGTTGTGTATTGATTGTGACGTAATGTTTGCAGGCCAGAATGTTTCGCAAACTTTTAAAGAAAAAAGAAGAGATGAGATTGAAAGTATATATATAATAATTTATCGTATGAGTGATATCACCGAAAACCGCGTAAAAATCGCTTCATAAATGAGTTTTAGGCGTTCAATTAATACGGAAGTTCCGAGTTCCCCAAGAGTTATTTCCCTTTGTCGAACTCTTCCGTAAATTATGACGTAAAATATGATGACAGTGGGTACATTTGCTAATTACTATCGTTGTATTATTTCTTAAAAGATGATATTCAGAGTTTCTGAGACCATCCTATCTCAGGGAAAAGGCAACTTTAGTGAGTTTATGAGTATTGAATAACAAAGTGGCTCGAACAAATACTGTTAAAATTGCCATCTTTCTTTGATAAAAGCGTCACTCATGTAGAAGAGGAAACGAATAATGATTTAATAGCCAATTTGATGATCTTATTCAAACAGATTATGCTTGATATGACCAGAATATACATACCAGTGATTGATATAAACAAAAGTTACGCTTTTATAACATTAATCGTACGTAATCGTTATGTACAATGCCAGTCTACGATATAATGTATACATTGTGTACCCACCATACGTCATAAAATGCGAAAGAGTTCGACAAAGGGAAATAATTTTTGTGTAACTCGGAACTTGCATATTAGGCATTACTATATATGCTTACCATGAAGGTAAAATTTGGAGTGGTTTACTACATATTTGTTCTTGGAATAGAGAATGGAGTAAATGAAAAATAAACGTTTTCTTTTGGGATTTAATTTTGTTTCAGGATATAGTGTACAGAGTCACAGACCAGGACTCCACTCACAGAAGATTGATTCAACAGCAGAAAGAAAAACAAAATGTCAAAGCCCGACTCCAGGAAGAGCGTGAGAAACTTAATAAACTCCTGGATGAGATGAAGTACACAAGTCAAAGGCAACTCGCTAGGTAAGGATGGTGAAGTTATTTGACAATATAAATACACAGAGAGGATATTCAATGTTTTGTTGTTGGATATAGAATTTATAAGACGAGTGAGACAGGTTCGCACTCGTGAAAAAAAAATCCAGTCTCACGAGTGAAACATTGAAGTTTCTGTTTATTACATTTTCTTCGGTGTTTTCTTCAGCACTTTCAGCTGCCCCTGTATATATACTGATAAATACAGTATATGGCCATAAGTGAGTCATCATTTCATTTTTTTCACCATATATTTCATTAAAAATCCCATTTTTAGAAACACTTATTGTGAGGTCAATATGAATCCGATTTCCATAATTTTTTCGCTTGATTATGCAAAATTGATAAAATTTTCTTTTCTTAGAATACTAAGCAAGTTCTTCCAGGCAAAATTTCTATCCTCCAAATACTACAACTTCTTACCAAATTTGTGCCATGAAATTTCAATTTCTCATCTAATGGGTGATTATCACCACAACACCTACAGATAAACTTATTTTGATATTATGTGAAGAATCTTCAAACAATTCTGTATTTTATATTTACATTCATAAGAATGAGCTACAAATAACGTTGCAATAATGTTTTGATCAACTGCATACAATTTTAATCTTATTTATAAATTTTACCTCCGTTATGGATTGACTGCTTCAGTTAAATCTACAACACTGCAATATCACGAGGTCACCATGCTTTTATGTAAAACCATTTGATTAAGAATTGCAGTAATTTCTGAAGCAATCAAATTCCACGTTACATCTGAAGTGATAATGCACATTCATGTTTTTAATCAGGGGAAGAAAAATGGTGGAAGAGCTGCAGGAATTTGTTGTCAGCGAGGAAAAAATGTATACAGAGTCCATGGAAGAGGCGCGGACCAACGAAAAATTACTCATTGATTTGCAATTTGGAATAAACACGCTATATGACAAACTAAGTGAAGTCAAACTCAAACCAGTAAGTCTTTTGAGATTAATACACATACATGTAGCATAAAACATGGCTTCATTAATATGGTGTAATGTGTCATTGCCATCAAATAAGATGATCCTAATTTTTCTAATCTTTCTATATATCTACTCAGCCCTACCACAACTACAGCAAAGGAGATCCAGTCGATGATTTGGCGAACTGCTCTCGAAAATTGGAATTGTTAGTTCGAGAGCAGGCAGATATACCTAAACTCTCCAAAGCATCAGACCAATTCAAAGTAAGAAAAAAGTTTGAAAATGATACAAAAGTAGCAAAACAATTGAGCATTTGGCTTTATGCAGGGGAAAGGGGTATATAACAAATGCATTGAAGTAAAATATTGTAGTTTCTTAAATCTGTTTATACCACTAGCTTCATGCGTACTTGGAAAGTCAGCTTTCTCCCGAGAACTTCAGAATCCGAATAGACCCAGACGATGGAAGTGACGACGATGCATTCCAGTACGATGGTGGTCAAGATAATGAGGGTCATTTGACAAGGGATGACATTAAAAGATTAGGAGACGAACTACTGAATTCCAAGTTACAACCAAAGAAGAAAAAAGGAAGAAAGCATCGGAATTGATATCTTCAGTCATATACCGTAGAAAAAACAGAAACTGTGATCCGAGTATAGTTTTATTTTATATAAATCCTATACACGAATAGTCATTTGATATAGTATCAGTTTTGTAATAGATCTGGTTAAATGAATATCAAGGATCATGTGAATATTGGACATATCGTTAATTGTTTTATCATTTTGAAGTAATGCACTAAATTAAAGAAAATGCAAGGCAACAAGTGATCAACAATTTCTCTAACACAAAGCACATAATAAAAACAGGAAATGTTTTTAAAGGCTATATATATATTATGTAAATCAAATTGAACATGACAATCAGAGCACCACATGGTAAAACGGTCACTCTAATGTGTGAAGTGGTTGAGCATCATTCCTAATGGTACGTCGGGTCGGTCGTTTCGTGCCTGGTCTAGTTGGCTTTTTTAACACGTTTAATTTTTCTCCAGGAGGCACCATTAAAGTTAATCTATTGCTGTAAATAAACACAGAAAAATTACATGCCTTTCCTATCTGCTCTCCGTAGGTTTACTAAAACATTATCTTGGTGATTCTATTGCAACCAACCTATCATCAGCAACACCTTCATCTGCAGTTTGAACGTCCTGCAACAGTGAAGTTAGTACATTAGAAAGCCATGGCTAAATGGGTTACATATTCTTTTAAAAGGCAGTGAGATAGTATGTACAGGTATAAAACACTTGCTGATTAATCAAAATAACGAAGTATTAACTGGTATCAGTGAAATGGCCTTCTCAGGAGCTTGTTTTTATCTTGCAAGTACAAATTTTTCTGACCTAATCTTTCGGTTGAGGCCCCAATATAACCTGGTGAGTTCTGTTATGACGTAATGTGCAATTATATATGAACATAATAAATAAAATGCATGTAACTGTGTTGAAATGTAAAGTGATATTTCTTTACGAGTAGAAAATATTGCGCTGGAAAAAGTCCCGTTTAGATTAGCAGGTGCAATGTTATACACAAATTTGGATTATCGATGAATATGTGTTACGAGAAAGTAATTAGATTGAAAGTAAAATGAATCAAAAAGCTGATATTTTTCTTTAATAAGAAAAAAATATATAAATACATATCCCTACGCCTGCTGGCTCCTCAGTCAATATGTTATTATTAGGTCATCCTACGATTGACCAATGTATAGGCCTACAATGAATTAATCTTATAGAATGAAGCCAATATTGACGTAACTATGGTTTACGATATAATCGAACTAGGTACAGTTTTCGATTTATAATCAGCCCTTGGTTGAACTCATGACTTGCCGAACCAACCCTCCTAGTAGACATTATGATTTAATGCAGAAAAAACTACATTGTACAAGTCTTAGTTTAATTAGAAATTGCATGTACTTGCACCGCGCAAGGATTCGCTTAGCAACATTCTGACAAAATGGCGACCGTGAAGGAAGCCATTTGGTTTTTTGCATAACTTGAGCATGTACACGTACTTTATTGATCAAATTTGAAAACGTAATTTTAAATTAGCGACGAATCTTGATAACATATTTA
Organism: Ostrea edulis; assembly: GCF_947568905.1. Lineage (NCBI taxonomy): Eukaryota > Metazoa > Mollusca > Bivalvia > Ostreida > Ostreidae > Ostrea > Ostrea edulis. The sequence goes on from NC_079165.1 coordinate 62,769,150, forward strand.
GATACATGTATGTAGACCCAAATTTTACTTCGCACCGCAAGATCGACGTTGAAGTCGCTCCGACAAAAAGTTTAGGTCTCTGATACCACACAACACACGTCATGTAGGCCTACCAGAAAATGCAATATAATTTGCGATTTTTGATAATATTATACATGTATTACATTACTTCGAGGGCGCCATACCAAAATATTTGCCTTCCAACATTGGGCTATAACACCCCAGGGCTTTCCTGTCACCGAAGGGTAGATAATTTGGAATAGTCGCCCGAGAAGTCAATACATGTTATATAACGTTTTTAAAGAATAAAAACTAAAAACATTTGAACGGGTATATCCGGCTTTAACTTCAATAAAATTGCAACCATTAAAGTTTATGTTTAATTTTTATGAAGATGAATTTCACCAGATTCCTACGCGTTATTTTCCAGCAAAATAAAAAACATATAGACATCACAAACACACTCATTTGGCTTGTAGATTGCAATGAAATACAGTTACGCTAAATCCCTATTGATCTATTAGATATATGGTATTATTTTTCGATTTTTCTTCTTAAAAACAAAACAAAGACGAAACAAAACAAAAATATTCAAAAATGCATGCACTCATCATGCATACATTTACATTGTCAGATACTTAAAATGATTATATATATACTCTTACCTTTTCCGGTGGATTAGTCTCGCTGCATTTATTTTTCTGGTCCAAATCATCAACTAACAAAGAAGAGCGCTTCATGCTGCAGGCTTTGTTAAAGGCCTTTCAACAGAAAGCAAACACAAAAGGTATTTTATTGTTGAAATGTATCTTTAATCTAAATTTTGTCTTACAAATGAAAAGAAACCAGTTACTTCTATCCAAGCGGAATATTCCTCTTCTCTGTTTTCTGTACTTTCCAGTAACCTAAAACTGAAAGATGAAATTGATATAAGAAACACTCTCCTTAACAGGCTTTCAAGTGACATTTTGCAAAAAATAAGGGCCATTTTTAGAGCAAAATTATCAATAAATAAGGGCCTTTTTTAAAAGGATTTTTAAGGGCTTTTTAGACAAAAATAAGGGTTAAATTTACAAATCAATAGCAAAAAAAAAATGTTTTACTCACCATTTGCAAGAGCAATAATACAAAAACTAATTACCCACTCAGAAGATCATACCAGTGGTCATCAACAGCCATATTTGGCATTCAGCACAAACCATGATATAATTCAGATGGACTCCCATGGCTCACAATCAATGCAGAATATAGCTGATAACCATCAAGATGTCTTCTGAGATGTACATTGGAAATTTCAACCAAAAAATAGGGCTTTTTTAGGATTCTAAAACTCAAATAAGGAAAATAAGGGCTTCTGTAGAAAAAATAAGGGCCCGCTTGAAAGCCTGCCTTAACCATCGATGTAGCTGCCTGTAGCTGTCGTAAATCGTAATGTTTAAGTCAATATAAAAATGGCTACTCACCATTAAATGTAATTTTAAAATTATATAAATCTTGACACATCAAATATTCTATGTGAAGCATCAGACAGGAAAGTGAGAATAGCTTACTGGTAAATTCTCTGAGGAACTTTGACATCAAATCCATAGTTTTTGGTGGCTATGATGCAGACGTTGCTTTCTTGGAGATAAACCACGTTTAAGGTATTCTGTGATAGTAATAAAAGTATAACTACAGTAGTAACAGAAAAATCGAACACATTCAGAGATAAAGTAGGGTGTAAAAATACAGTTTTCCTTACTTCTGCTTTGTTGGGTAGTGCATAAGAGAATTTCCCTGGTTCCACCTTGACGAAGCGCCTAATATATATAACAATTTCTCTTCAGTTAAAACGAGTTTACATTTATATCTGTGCATGATAAAACCCATATTTGTAAACTGTAAAGATGCAGATCATTGAATGAAAACTACCATTAAGTAGAAGAGATTATTTGGGTGAAATTGCCCATCGGGTGATAACAAGAAAGCAAACATGTTTCAAAATAGAAGTTGCCAAAACTTTGACAAGTCGGACAAATGGCGTAAGATGAGCTTGACATTTGGAAGCGTGTTTTTTTTTTTTACTACCTACTCGTTCCATAGTTTCACTGTGGCGTGTCCCTGCTTATCCAGATAACCTTGTTTCAGAGTCTTTGATTTCCGTTTGGCACTTAGTCTGTTAGGAGATATCAAATCAGGTAACACTTTTGCACTTCCCAGACCAGGGCGATGGATTTGGCTTTCACAAATGAAAATAATGCTTTGAATTAATGAAATTTGCACGATACTGAAATACGAAAGTTGATCTGCGTCATCCTGTAGATGATGTACCAAATATTTGTCGGTTTAATCTAGCATCATGCACATACCTGTCTGATATAGCTACTCTAATGCACTGAAAAAAAGAAGTTTGTACTGGACTAAAAATTTCAAAAACTTAGAACGCCATAAAACCAAAGTTCATCACGTGACGTGATGAAATCCTAACTATACATACTCACCCTGATCCATTCATGCTGCTCTTCCTTTTTGTCTCTTACGGAGTCTGGGATCTGAAAACTGTTAAAACTCACATTATAGACACTACAAAATCTTTATTTGAAACATTCCGCCATTTCTTTTTTTACCTGTATGTTCTCCCTGGTACTGTAACATTGATTTTATCTGCTCCTACACCGTCCACGTGACACTCTGTTACAGGAGATAGTAGGACCCTTTTCTAGAAAAGTAAAGTACAAGCAAAGATTTATTGCAAATTCTATCCAGTTTGCTCAGCTCGCATATTATTATTTTTTCCTTCTTTCAAGAAATCAGTGAGTAAATGATGCTTTAAATGATATTACATACTTGTTTTATCTAACATTGCATTTATCAAAGCCTGGTTAAATACATACATGTACATGTACAAATCGTGTATTAAAACCTTACCTCGGAGTTTTCAGGGTAGTAGATCATAACCCCTTGTTTAATGCAAACTTTTCGCCTAAAAATATGAGTTATCCAAATTAATCGGTTTAACATTTGCATTTATGTTAACATTTCTTTCAGGAAAGAATTTAATTTCTATTCATTTTATACGATATAAAGTAATTAAGTTGAGGTAGTTTAAAGATTATAATCAAAGTACTTAAAGTACTCGTGGGAGTTGAACATTGTGGAAATTCAGTTAGAAAAGATAGTACTGGAAGGGTATGGGGATAAATGACTGAATATTATCATGATTTTAGATACAAATCAACTGTTGTTGTTTCAAAGCATTACAACAGCAAACATGGATAATGGAAGGCCCATGGGCCACAACGCTCCTCGAGTAACTGAAGTCGTGTTGTTGTTTTCTAGAATTTCACCCCTTTATATTCTCATGAAAAATGTGACCACATATTATGGCCCAAACATTCAAATCAATATGGTTATCAATGCCTTGCAGTTATGAAGAAGTTTTTCCCCTGTATATATACATTCAAGTTTAATCCTAGTTATAGTTAATTCTAAGGATTCATTACTTGAAAAGGTAGTCCAATATGCTAAACTGTCACCTGAGTATACTACAGTCCTGTAGAGGATCAATGGAATGGTAAATAATTGTATAATAACTCAAAATAAATGAAATGCAAAAAAATTAAAAATTGTCGGGCATCGGAAATGCACAAGCCGAGTTGCGCAAGGAATGGGCATAGAGGGAACCGGCAGAAAAGTTTTCAAGAATTATCAAGCAAGGAGCAAAATTTTGCGTACATAAATTTCAGCCGACTTAAATCCTTTGTGACCTTGACCTTTAACCCTTGATCAAAATCAATAGGCTTCTTTGTCTCATCAAGGGTGATAATCCATTTAAGTTTAATTGAGATCCTATAATTTGTTAAAAAATTATAGTGCAGAAAACAAAATTTTCTCCAAATTTCAGTCTATTTATAGCCACTGTGACTTTGACCTTGTGACCCCGGAATCGATAGGCTTCTTGTCTTACTTAATCGATCTAAGTTTGACTGAGATCCTATAATTCGTTCAAGAGCTATGGTGCGGAAAACATTTTTTTTTCCAAATTTCAGTCTATTTATAGCCAGTGACCTTGACCTTTGACCTAGTGACCCCAGAATCGATAGACTTCCTCATCTTACTGAGGGTGACAATCCATCTAAGTTTGAATGAGATCCTATAATTTGCTCAAGAGCTATGGTGCGGAAATGAAATGTTGATGCGTGCCCGCCTGCCCGCCCAAAGGCACTTCATCAGATCATAAGCCGAGTTCGACTTCATCGCAACTCCGCTAAAAATGAAACACTAGTCAAATAATGTTATTTATTGCCAAGGTATTTGGGATATTATACTGTGGATCAAACAGGGGGTGAATGAACCTGACAGTATGGAAAGCATATAGTGGAATCAGACTTGTGATGCTGGAAATCTATAGTGATTAATAAACTATACATGTACAAGATCCATAACTTTTTTTTTTCAGTTTGTGAGGGAGAATCCTCATGTCTCTTTCATCTGTAATCAAACAAACAATGTGTTTTGACCAGAGCAATTTCCAATCCTTTTTGCAGCATAAATTCAACATTGTGGCAACTGGGTTAAACTTTGATAGTGAAGTAATACATGGCAGCACCTTATCCCATGCTCTTAAAATTTCTGTTTGACACACACTCATGACATCCACTCAAACATTACAGAGTGCAGCAAAATCCCATTGTAATAGGGGATTCAAAATGGATAACTGGTACAAAATATGGTACATACTATTCAAAAAGGATAATGAATTTGACATATTGATGTCTTGGAAAAGGAAATTCTGACATCGGGGCTCTAAGCGTTTTCAAACATTGTCATTTGATAAAAAGTGTTCTACATTTTTAAAAATAGAGATTAATATGTCTTTACATACATAGGTGAGAAAGTTTCCATTATTCCTAGCCGAGACATACCATGTATGCGCAAAAAATTCATAAACAAATATCACACTACTCACGTAGAAAATGTGGACCTTACTGTCAGATCATCAAGCGCAGCGAAACACGCCATTTCGAGATTATAGTCGACGAAAGCTCGGTAACAGTAATGGATAAGGTACACTCATTTTGTATCTATTTTGTGACTTTCTTTATTAAAAGGAACAGTTCTCTAATGTGTAACGTGCAATTACTACGTAATTCAATAACTTGAAGCATGAAGCAGTTTCACTTTGCCACCGGATATAAGAAATTTTATTTCGTATTCCGATCCCAATCGAAAGTTGTTGACTGGGAATGACGTGTTTTAATTCAATCTACATGTAACATCAAGCATTTTTTATATCACATTAAAAAAAAACAACCAAATATATACACATACACAATGTTGTAGAGTTATTTCTTGTAAATTTTCTGAGGTTTCGCACCATATTCGATATTTCGCGCCACGGTGTCAATAGGGCTTGTGTGCAGTTGTCGTTCGTTTCCCTATCAATGTTTATAGGTGACGCTGTGCTACAAACGACAATTTTCAACCTTATATTTTATTTTTCTATGTCTATCAGTATCAATTTGATCGAAATCTTGTATTCAAATTGATTTGAATACAATATCATTGCATTTATTTACATGTCAAATATCAAAATTAGATTAATTCAGAAAAGTTACATGGATTATTTAATGGCGGATGTTTATAAAAGTTTATGTTGATTTACCTAGGAGTAAATCAGCTGACACAGAACCCCCGCTGACGACCACTATACAAATCAATACAAATTACTGCGCAGAAAAGTGCGTGATGACCCAGGGAGATTGAACATAGTTCAACTCCCAAAAAGCGAAGCAGTTTATGAAAGAGCGTTTGCAAACTGTCCAAACTTACTTCATACCATACGAAATGAGTAAAAATTAAGTTCATTCTTTATGATTTAATTTAGTAAAACGCATTTGATGTGATGAATAATTCTAAAGAAAATATAGATTTTATATGGCGCGAAGCAATCTTACTTTAGCAGGATCCAAACATACCGTATTGCGACGGGATTCATAGGACGCTGATATGACACGGCTTGATGGGAACTTAGTTAAAAGCGATATAAGGAATGTTTATTTTGAAGTCAAATGAATCAATCAAACTGCGTTTTACAAGTGAAAATGAAGTACATGTATATTCAAATAAGAGAGAACAGTATACAAATAACAGGTACGTGAAGAACCATTTCAGATCACCATGAACTGGCAAACTACGTCACTATAGGCCATACTTCTCTAAATTCAGTCATCTGCGTCAGGCAAAGTGTGGAAATGCAAGATCGGTAAAGTTGGCTACTAGTAACCAGCTACTAGTAACTGGCTACTTAAAAAGAGAAAAGTTGGCTACTAGTAGCCAGCTACTTGAACCAGGAAAAGTTAGCTACTAGTAGCCAGTTACTAGTAGCCAGCTACTAAAAGTATGAAAAGTTAGCTACTCGTAGCCAGCTACTACAAAATATAAAAGTTATAATTACTGATAGCTCGCTACCAGATAAAAGTTAATGAGTTTGAAAATTATTATCTATCAGATTTATTTCTAAAGAGGACGAGGAGTCGTATGAAATTTCATGCTCAATTATCCCCAATTACATAACATTGCAATGCAAAATATGAATAAACTTTTTCAACTGAGTGTTTACTTTAAAAGTGATACGGATTGAATTCAGACCTTCAATCATTTGATATACCATCCATTTTGAGATATCTGCTACTTTTACAATTTGATTCGAGTTACCCTGAAATTTCAACATAAGTGTGAATACCGTAAGAAACTTTATGTTTGACTTTATGTTTGTATTAGATATCTGACGAATTTACGACTATACATATGGCAAGAAGTGATAGATGGTGTTTTGGTACTCCACGAATTTTCAGATATCGCTCTTTAGGAAATCAGTTACTTATACATTTTGATTATCGGTACAATGAAATTTCAAGATCCGTGTGAATACCTTAAGGAACTCCGTGTTTATATCATAAATTTAACTAACTTACAACGATACGTATGGCAAGTAGTGATATTGGGTATCGTGATATGTCATCAATTTTCAGATATCACGCTTAAGGAAGTCAGCTACATATACCTTTTGATGGCAGGTAAACTGAAATTTCAAGTTTTTCGCAAATATCTTAAGGAACTCTGAGTTTGTATTAGATATCTGACGAATTTACAATTATCAAAGTGAAGAAGAGTGATATTAGGTATCTTGACATGCCATAAATTTCCAGATATCACGCTTAAGGAAGTCAGCTACTTATACCTTTTGATTCCTGGTATCCTGAAATTTCACGTTTTTCATAAATATCTTAAAGAACCCTGTGCTTGTATTAGATATCTGACGAGTTTACAACTATCCATGTGAAGTGGAGTGGTACTAGGTATCTTGATATGCCATTAATTTTGAGATACCACGCTTAAGGAAGTCAACTACTTATACCTTTTGATTGCAGGTAACCTGAAAATTAAAGTTTTTAGAAAATATATTAAGGAACTCCGTCTTTGTTTGAAATATCTGATTAATTTACCAATGCACATATGACAAAATCTGATACTAGGTATCTTGATATGCCATCATTTTTCAGATATCACGCTTAAGGAAGTCAGCTACATATACCTTTTGATGGCAGGTAAACTGAAATTTCAAGTTTTTCGCAAATATCTTAAGGAACTCTGTACTTGTATATCTGACTAATTTACAACTACCCACGTGAAGTGGTGTGATATTAGATATCTTGATATGCCAACAATTTTCGGATATCATACTTAACGAAGTCAGCTACTTATACCTTTTGATTCCTGGTAACCTGAAATTTCAAGTTTTCCGTAGATATCTTAAAGAACGCCTTGTTTGTATTAGATATCTGACTAATTTACAACTATCCATGTTAAGTGGAAGGGTATTAGATATCTTGATATGCCATCAATTTTCAGATATCACCCTTAAGGAAGTCAGCTACTTATACCTTTTGATTGCAGGTAACATGAAATTTCAAGTTTTATATCAATATTTTAAGGAACTCTGAGTTTGTATTAGATATCTGACGAATTTACAATTATCAAAGTGAAGAAGAATGATATTAGGTATCTTGACATGCCATAAATTTCCAGATATCACGCTTAAGGAAGTCAGCTACTTATACCTTTTGATTCCTGGTAACCTGAAATTTCACGTTTTTCATAAATATCTTAAAGAACTCTGTGTTTGTTTTAGATATCTGACGAGTTTACAACTATCCATGTGAAGTGGAGTGATATTTAGTATCTTAATATGCCATCAAATTTTAGATATCACGCTTAAGGAAGTCAGCTACTTATACCTTTTGATTGCAGGTAAACTCAAATTTAAAGTTGTTAGAAGATAGTTTAAGGAGCTCCTTGTTTGTTTTAGATATCTGATTAATTTACCAATGCACACATGACAAGATGTGATATTAGGTATCTTGATATGCAATCAATTTTCAGATATCAGGTTTAACGAAGTCAGCTACTTATACCTTTTGACTCTAGGTAGCCTGAAATTTCAAGTTTTTCATAAATATCTTAAAGAACTCTGTGCTTGTATTAGATATCTGACTAGTTTACAACTATCCATGTGAAGTGGAGTGGTACTAGGTATCTTGATATGCCATCATTTTTCAGATATCACTCTTAAGGAAGTCAGCTACATATACCTTTTGATGGCAGGTAAACTGAAATTTCAAGTTTTTCGCAAATATCTTAAGGAACTCTGTATTTGTATTAGATATCTGACTAATTTACAACTACCAACGTGAAGTGGTGTGATATTAGATATCTTGATATGCCAACAATTTTCGGATATTATACTTAACGAAGTCAGCTACTTATACCTTTTGATTCCTGGTAACCTGAAATTTCGAGTTTTCCGTAGATATCTTAAAGAACGCCTTGTTTGTATTAGATATCTGACTAATTTATAACTATCCATGTGAAGTGGAATGGTATTAGGTATCTTGATATGCCATCAATTTTCAGATATCACCCTTAAGGAAGTCAGCTACTTATACCTTTTGATTGCAGGTAACATGAAATTTCAAGTTTTCTACCAATATTTTAAGGAACTCTGAGTTTGTATTAGATATCTGACGAATTTACAATTATCAAAGTGAAGAAGAGTGATATTAGGTATCTTGACATGCCATAAATTTCCAGATATCACGCTTAAGGAAGTCAGCTACTTATACCTTTTGATTCCTGGTATCCTGAAATTTCACGTTTTTCATAAATATTTTAAAGAACCCTGTGCTTGTATTAGATATCTGACGAGTTTACAACTATCCATGTGAAGTGGAGTGGTACTAGGTATCTTGATATGCCATAAATTTCTAGATATCACGCTTAAGGAAGTCAGCTACTTATACCTTTTGATTCCTGGTAACCTGAAATTTCAAGTTTTTCATAAATATCTTAAAGAACTCCTTGTTTGTATTAGATATCTGACAAATTTACAACTATCCATGTAAAGTGGAATGGTATTAGATATCTTGATATGCCATCAATTTTCAGATATCACCCTTAAGGAAGTCAGCTACTTATACCTTTTGATTACAGGTAACCTGAAATTTCAAGTTTTCAACAATAATTTAAGGAACTCTGAGTTTGTATTAGATATCTGACTAATTTACAACTATCCATATGAAGTGGAGTGGTATTAGGTATCTTGATATGCCATCAATTTTCAAATATCACCCTTGAGGAAGTTAGCTACTTATACTTTTTGATTCTAAGTAACCTGAAATTTGAAGTTTTCCGTAAATATCTTGAGGATCTCTTCGTTTGTATTAGATATCTGACTAACTTACAACCACCCACGTGAAGAAGAGTGATATTAGGTATCTTGATACCTATTATCATACCTCTTCACGTGGATAGTAGTTTACAGTCAGATATCTAACAGTTCCTTAAGCTATATACAAAACACTTTAAATTTCAAGATGTCTGGAATCAAAAGGTATAAGTAGCTGACTTCGTCGAACGTGATATCTCAAAATTGATTGCATATCAAGACAGTTCATATCTATCTGACAATTGATGGCATTTCAAGATACCTAATACCACTCCTCTTCAGGTTGAAAGTAGATAATTAGTCTGATATCTAATACAAACACACAGTTCCTTAAAAGATATCTACAAAACGTTTGAAATTTCAGGTAACCAGGAATCAAAAGGTCTAAGTAGCTAACTTCCTTAAGCGTGATATCTGAAAATTGATATCATAATAAGATACTTAATATCACTCCTTGTCATATGTGAGATGGTAAATTAGTGATATATCTAATACAAACGCAGAGTTCCTTAAGATATGTACGGAAAACTTGAAATTTCAGTCTACCTAGAATCAAATGGTATAAGTAGCTGACTTCCTTAAACGTGATATTAGAAAATTGATGGCATATCAAAATACCTAATATCACATCTTGTCATGTGTGCATTGGTAAATTAATCAAATATCTAAAACAAACACGGAGCTCCTTAAAATATTTTCTAAAAACTTGAAATTTCAGGTTACCTGCAATCAAAATGTACAAGTAGCTGACTTCATTAAGCGTGATATCTCAAAATTGTTGGCATATGAAGATACCTAATATCACACCTCTTCACGTGTATAGTTGTAAATTAGTCAGATATCTAATACAAATACAGAGTTCTTTAAGATATTTATGAAAAACTTGAAATTTGAGTTTACCTGCAATCAAAAGGTATAAGTAGCTGACTTCCTTAAGCGTGATATCTAAAAATTGATGGTATATCAAGACACCTAATATCAGTCTTCTTCACGTGGTTAATTGTAAATTAGTCAGATTTCTAGTACAAACACAGAGTTCCTTGAGAAATTTATGAAAAACTTGAAATTTCAGGTTACCTGCAATCAAAAGGTATAAGTAGCCCACTTCCTTAAGGGTGATATCTGAAAATTGATGGCATATCAAGATACCTAGTACCACTCCACTTCACATGGATAGTTGTAAACTCGTCAGATATCTAATACAAGCACAGGGTTCTTTAAGATATTTATGAAAAACGTGAAATTTCAGGATACCAGGAATCAAAATGTATAAGTAGCTGACTTCCTTAAGGGTGATATCTGAAAATTGATGGCATATCAAGATATCTAATATCCTTCCACTTCACATGGATAGTTGTAAATTTGTCAGATATCTAATACAAACAAGGAGTTCTTTAAGATATTTATGAAAAACTTGAAATTTCAGGTTACCAGGAATCAAAAGGTATAACTAGCTGACTTCCTTAAGCGTGATATCTGAAAATTGATGACATATCACGATACCCAATATCACTACTTGCCATACGTATCGTTGTAAGTTAGTTAAATTTATGATATAAACACGGAGTTCCTTAAGGTATTCACACGGATCTTGAAATTTCATTGTACCGATAATCAAAATGTATAAGTAACTGATTTCCTAAAGAGCGATATCTGAAAATTCGTGGAGTACCAAAACACCATCTATCACTTCTTGCCATATGTATAGTCGTAAATTCGTCAGATATCTAATACAAACATAAAGTCAAACATAAAGTTTCTTACGGTATTCACACTTATGTTGAAATTTCAGGGTAACTCGAATCAAATTGTAAAAGTAGCAGATATCTCAAAATGGATGGTATATCAAATGATTGAAGGTCTGAATTCAATCCGTATCACTTTTAAAGTAAACACTCAGTTGAAAAAGTTTATTCATATTTTGCATTGCAATGTTATGTAATTGGGGATAATTGAGCATGAAATTTCATACGACTCCTCGTCCTCTTTAGAAATAAATCTGATAGATAATAATTTTCAAACTCATTAACTTTTATCTGGTAGCGAGCTATCAGTAATTATAACTTTTATATTTTGTAGTAGCTGGCTACGAGTAGCTAACTTTTCATACTTTTAGTAGCTGGTTACTAGTAACTGGCTACTAGTAGCTAACTTTTCCTGGTTCAAGTAGCTGGCTACTAGTAGCCAACTTTTCTCTTTTTAAGTAGCCAGTTACTAGTAGCTGGTTACTAGTAGCCAACTTTACCGATCTGGAAATGCACTATAGTCCGTCTGTATGCACCTATATTTATACATATTTCAATGAATTAAATATCGGCTGTTTTTGTGGGTTTTTTAATGTATTTTGCAGTCGTCCTAATAAATGATTTGGAAGACCGGACGAATCTAGGACGAGACTTGCCGAGTGCAGACAGTGATTTTTGTTCCCGATGTATAATTTCCCTATATCCCACACAAACAAATAATGGAGGATTATTTTCTTCACATTCCTTCACAGTTTAGTGCTTTCATCCAGGAATCCTTATTTGAATTTAATACATCAAATCGAAATTTGAAGAAAAATGCTTGCTGTCCTTCACCATATGTTCACCATATAAAGTAAAGTAAATAGGCCTACATGTATCGTAAGTACCCGTAACGACATCAACATTTCACATGGGTAATGTCAGTCTCACACTGGTGATTATCAAGAATGGAAAATACTTCATGGATGTCTAACATCGCAGAAATTAGATGAGAAAGAAAGATTCCCAAAGTCAGAGGTCGGGCTTTCACTGGCGATGGTGACAGTAATCGTTGTTTGTTTTGAGACAACGACTAGTTTAACATACACATGTAAACTGTCCTTAAAGCTGTAAAAAACCATATAAATACCCGATATCTAACTGTACCTTGCCCATTTTTCGAATGCAGCGTTCCCCTTTTTCATCAAGTAGCCTTCCTTTATAATTCTAGATCCCGGTTCTGTTATGAAAAAGAAGACATGGACAATTATGGTAATGCATGATACATAAACAATGATCTGACGTACTACAGTACATGAATTTAAAAGAATATGTGTAAAGGAACTAACCATACATTAACGAAACACGTTTGCTTTTACACTTACGCATGGGAAAACTCGATTTGGATGCCTGTTCCTCTTTAATTGCCTGTATGCAATCAAGTATTTCTTTTTTCACAGGATAATTTTCGACTGTCAAAACTTTCGTTAAATCGCCAATCCTAACTTCTATTTGAAATCCATTCTACAATTCAAATTTCTGTTCATTAAAAAAGACATAAAGGGTATAAATGTAATACTAATTGCACAATACCGAGCTCTCTGATTGGTTGAGATTTAACATAATAAAAAATAGAAGGAAGATACTCAATGATTTGTTGTTGGATAGAGTAAGACAGATTTTTCTTTTATAAAGAAGCACGAGTGAAAATATACATAGAGAAAAAATCAACCCTGTTTCACGAGTGAAATTAATTCTGCATGCAACAATGAAACATTGAATTTTTTGTATATTACATTTCCCCCCGTTTTTCTTTTAGCTGTCTTTTAATATAGGATTAAACATTCTTTTTGAAGAATTTATCGATGTGTAAACTCTGGACATTTTACTCACAAACTGAATAAAAGTGCGTAGCACTTTTATGTTAAGTTTGTGAGTAAAATGTCCAGAGTTTACACATCGATGAATTCTTCAAAAAGAATGTTTGATTCTTATAATTCCAATTCGTTCCCTGTATCATCAACTTCAATAATTTGAACAATTTCCCAGCACTATGTTGTTTGTTTTCAAGCGCGTATGTATACATAGCGTTTTTGGATTTATTAATGTGTAAATTCTCGTTTAGATTTATCTTTGTCCAATCAAAACAATTGTAATGAATAACATTGGAATTATTTGGCGTTCAAAACAATATTGCGCAGAAAAGAAAGATGCAAAAGAAACAAAAATCAATACATTTGACTTTAATTCAATTTCTTGACTTTTTAAACAGGAAAAATTGAAGATGAATGTGATCACTTATATCTCGAACGAATGTTCACGCAATTCACTAGTTCCGAATGATACCTAATCCCTTTTGTTATTTTCACAGTGTCTAAATAACAAAGGTAAAAATATCAAAATTCAATGGATAAATCAAAGTATTTCACTGTTGAAAACGTAGTATGATCGAAAAAGAAACAACGAAACGTTATATTCACCCCTAAGTGCCTTCTAACATCGAACCAATTCTCAAATTGATACCATTGGTTATCGTTTTTATTTAACCAATGAAAACTCACGTCTCTAATCATTTTCAAATGGGTCTTGCACACTAACTGTAAACAAAGGATGACCAATGAGGTATCGTTTCGTAGGAACTAGTAGACGTTTTCGATGTTTTGATTATGTGATTGATATTTTAGGTCAATCTGATGATTTAGCTATCGGAGATGTACACTATTTTACTAATTAGCTAAACCACTGTATTGACCTAAAATGATGACACTCGTACAATATCTCATGACTGAGACATTTAGGTAATCAATGGTAGACAGCTAACTGACCGTCTATGTTTCCATATTGAACCAAATCAAATGTATGTCGAGTGATGTCATGGAGTGCGGGATTACCTTATTGGTGACATTCAGTTCTTCTATCGTGCAAGAATGTTTTACATCTCCCTTTTTGATATATGTAAATGTGTCATTCCTGACATCAAACTGAAATGTACAAGGCACATAGTTCATATCGGATATATACACTATAGATAGACATATAACAGGAAACACATATATATGTATATTCTTATTTTACCAATCTTGCAAATTAATATATTTCCTCTATTAACGTCGTGAAACGTTATGAATGGATATGTAAAAGTTATGTATATCTTAATGTCCTGTTTTCGGATGTTAGTATAAAATGCAGACACAGTACCTTCAGCACCACTCGTTGCCCAGATAATTTTGTGACAGAAAATTCCTGAACGTCCTCTTCCTCTTCATCCGCCATGGTTCCTATCAAGCCAAATTCGGATCTATCTGTCTTTTTGGGAACAGCTATAATTAGTAGAAAGGTTGAGTGATGTACGAGGAAAATACAAATGTACACTTCCTCTCCTACAGACGTAATTGATACTATGTGCACTTATCCGACATTGATGACTGTATAGGTTTGTTACAGTTAGATTCTCTCTCAATGGACGAATGAAGATGGGTATTGGTAAACAGTTAAAAGATTTATCAACGTTCTCTAGGAAGAAAGTTTTAGTACCATTGAAATTGATTGTGATAAAACAGACATCTTTAAGAAATTCCAATAATAGAGCTTTTTGGGAAGACATCGAAAGAAGCGCGTTATCAAATTGAATATTTTGATTTTATCTATCATCATCAGTGCCGGTGTTGTAGCATAGGATTTCTTCCTGCTTAGACTTTCCCCCCGGAAAAACGGGCTCAGAATAGGCATTCCCCCCGGAGAGATGGGCCTTTTTGACAGAGAAATCAAACGAATTTTTCAACCAATCAACATCGTTGTTAAGTCATCACTTTAAAAGTTATTAAATTATATCAAAATTCATTCAGACATCTCAAGTCTTTGCTGTTAACATCTGAAATAGTGAAGTTGGGAAGAAGTTAATGTTTTTTTTAATTTAAAATTTCGAATTTAGATAAACGGGAAAATTGAATTACTTTTATTCATACAGTGCATCTACTTTACTTTTCAAATATCTTAATTTTATATCTTTTAGTCGACTTTTTACGAAAAACCCTAATGATATTGACCATCGTTAAGTCTTTTGGGAAGCATATTGCATTTACTATATGGGTCATTATCAAATTTCGCAGATTTTTTAGAGTTAGAAATGTCAAGAAATGTATAGCTCTAAATTCCAATTTTGTTTAGCATAACATGTTTATCAAACATTACGGTAAAACATATTAAATTTTGCAAACATGAAATGTGCCCATTGCCAAAAAAATGGGGTCAAAGGTGAATAGGTAAAACAAATCTGTCATTGGTGTAACAAGTATATAATTAAGGGAAAAAAGGATAAGTAATAATGCCATATACTTGAAAATGGCATAAATAATTGCAAAAAAGCATTAAAATTGATAGATTTTGGTCTGATGTTTAAAAAACTTAGTAATTCTATAATTAAACTGACACAAAATGGTATATCTGAGACACTATTTTAAAAACCTTCCTCTCTTTTTAACATGATACCTGCATTATTACAAAATGACACAAAAATATTACTACAGATTAAATAGATTCATTTAAATCTTATTTTAAGAAAAGTTTGATACTGATATATGACCATCTTTGTCTGCGATCAAGAAAATTTGTTGATGTAACACCAATGACAAAATGTGTTTGACCACTGACAAGTAAATTACACCACTGACATAAAAATAACAGAAGTGGACCCAAACACTTTAACAGTAAAGCTAACAAGAGGCCCATGGGCCACATCGCTCACCTGAATCACCTTGGTCCATATCAGAAGATTTTCCATATCTATTTGCATGTAAAACCGTAGTCCCTATTATGGCCCCAAACCTTCCCCTGGAGGCCATGGTTTTTGCAAACTTGAATCTACACTATGTCAGAAAGCTTTCATGTAAATGTGAACTTCTTTGGCCCAATGGTTCTTGAGAAGAAGATTTTTAAAGATTTTTCCTATATATTTGTATGTAAAACTTTGATCCCCTATTGTGGCCCCATCCTACCCCAGGGGGGCATGATTTTAACAAACCTGAGTCTGCACTATATCAGAAAGCTTTCATATAAATCTCAGCTTTTCTGGCTTAGTGGTTCTGGGAAGAAAATTTTTTCAAAGATTTTTCCTATATATTTGTATATAAAACTTTGACCCCCAATTGTGGCCCCATCCGACCCCCGGGGTCCATGATCTTAACAATTTATAATCTGCACTATATCAGGAAGCTTTCATATAAACCTCAGCTTTTCTGGCTCAGCTAGTGGTTCTTGAGAAGAAGATTTTAAAAGATTTTTCCTATAAATTTGTATGTAAAACTTTGATGCCCCCCTTGAGGCGCGATCCAATCCCCCATGATTTTAACAAACTTGAATCTGCACTATATAAAAAAAAACCAAAAAACAAACAAACAAACAAAAAAAAACAAAACTTTGACCCCCTATTATGGCGCCATCCGATCCCCGGGGGCCATGATTTTAACAATTTAGAATCTGTACTATATCAGGAAGCTTTCATATAAATCTCAGCTTTCCTGGCTTAGTGGTTCTTAGGAAAAAGATTTTTAAAGATTTTCCCTATATATTTGTATGTAAAACTTTGATCCCCTATTGTGGCCCCATCCGACCCCCGGGGGCCATGATCTTAACAATTTATAATCTACACTATATCAGGAAGCTTTCATATAAACCTCAGCTTTTCTGGCTCAGTGGTTCTTGAGAAGAAGATTTTAAAAGATTTTTCCTATAAATTTGTATGTAAAACTTTGATGCCCCCCTTGAGGCCCCATCCAATCCCCGGGTCCATGATTTTAACAAACTTGAATCTGCACTATATAAAAAACAAAACAAAAAAAACCCCGAAAAAACAAACAAACTTTGACCCCCCTATTGTGGCCCCATCCGATCCCTGGGACCATGATTTTAACAAGTTAGAATCTGTACTATATCAGGAAGCTTTCATATAAATCTCAGCTTTTCTGGCTCAGTGGTTCTTGGGGAAAAGATTTTTAAAGATTTTTCCTATATATTTGTATGTAAAACTTTGACCCCTTATTGTGGCCCCATCCGACCCCCGGGGGCCATGATTTTAACAATTTAGAATTTGCATTATATAAGGAAGCTTTCATATAAATCTCAGCTTTTCTGGCTCAGTGGTTCTTGAGAAAAAGATTTTTAAAGATTTTCCCTATATATTTGTATGTAAAACTTTGATCCCCTATTGTGGCCCCATCCGACCCCCGGGGGCCATGATTTTAACAATTCAGAATCTGCATTATATCAGGAAGCTTTCATATAAATCTCAGCTTTTCTGGCTCAGTGGTTCTTGGGAAGAAGATTTTTAAAGATTTTCCCTATATATTTGTATGTAAAACTTTGACCCCCTATTGTGGCCCCATCCGACCCCCGGGGGCCATGATTTTATCAATTTAGAATTTGCATTATATAAGGAAGCTTTCATATAAATCTCAGCTTTTCTGGCTCAGTGGTTCTTGAGAAGAAGATTTTTAAAGATTTTCCCTATATATTTGTATGTAAAACTTTGATCCCCTATTGTGGCCCCATCCGACCCCCCGGGGGCCATGATTTTAACAATTTAGAATTTGCATTATATAAGGAAGCTTTCATATAAATCTCAGCTTTTCTGGCTCAGTGGTTCTTGGGAAGAAGATTTTTAAAGATTTTCCCTATATATTTGTATGTAAAACTTTGATCCCCTATTGTGGCCCCATCCGACCCCCGGGGGCCATGATCTTAACAATTTATAATCTACACTATATCAGGAAGCTTTCATATAAACCTCAGCTTTTCTGGCTCAGTGGTTCTTGAGAAGAAGATTTTAAAAGATTTTTCCTATAAATTTGTATGTAAAACTTTGATGCCCCCCTTGAGGCCCCATCCAATCCCCGGGTCCATGATTTTAACAAACTTGAATCTGCACTATATAAAAAACAAAACAAAAAAAAAAACCGAAAAAACAAACAAACTTTGACCCCCCTATTGTGGCCCCATCCGATCCCTGGGACCATGATTTTAACAAGTTAGAATCTGTACTATATCAGGAAGCTTTCATATAAATCTCAGCTTTTCTGGCTCAGTGGTTCTTGAGAAGAAGATTTTTAAAGATTTTCCCTATATATTTGTATGTAAAACTTGATCCCCTATTGTGGCCCCATCCGACCCCCGGGGGCCATGATTTTAACAATTTAGAATCTGCATTATATCAGGAAGCTTTCATATAAATCTCAGCTTTTCTGGCTCAGTGGTTCTTGAGAAGAAGATTTTTAAAGATTTTCCCTATATATTTGTATGTAAAACTTTGATCCCCTATTGTGGCCCCATCCGACCCCCGGGGGCCATGATTTTAACAATTCAGAATCTGCATTATATCAGGAAGCTTTCATATAAATCTCAGCTTTTCTGGCTCAGTGGTTCTTGGGAAGAAGATTTTTAAAGATTTTCCCTATATATTTGTATGTAAAACTTTGACCCCCTATTGTGGCCCCATCCGACCCCCGGGGGCCATGATTTTAACAATTTAGAATTTGCATCATATAAGGAAGCTTTCATATAAATCTCAGCTTTTCTGGCTCAGTGGTTCTTGGGAAGAAGATTTTTAAAGATTTTCCCTATATATTTGTATGTAAAACTTTGATCCCCTATTGTGGCCCCATCCGACCCCCGGGGGCCATGATCTTAACAATTTATAATCTACACTATATCAGGAAGCTTTCATATAAACCTCAGCTTTTCTGGCTCAGTGGTTCTTGAGAAGAAGATTTTAAAAGATTTTTCCTATAAATTTGTATGTAAAACTTTGATGCCCCCCTTGAGGCCCCATCCAATCCCCGGGTCCATGATTTTAACAAACTTGAATCTGCACTATATAAAAAACAAAACAAAAAAAAAACCCCGAAAAAACAAACAAACTTTGACCCCCCTATTGTGGCCCCATCCGATCCCTGGGACCATGATTTTAACAAGTTAGAATCTGTACTATATCAGGAAGCTTTCATATAAATCTCAGCTTTTCTGGCTCAGTGGTTCTTGGGGAAAAGATTTTTAAAGATTTTTCCTATATATTTGTATGTAAAACTTTGACCCCTTATTGTGGCCCCATCCGACCCCCGGGGGCCATGATTTTAACAATTTAGAATATGCATTATATCAGGAAGCTTTCATATAAATCTCAGCTTTTCTGGCTCAGTGGTTCTTGAGAAAAAGATTTTTAAAGATTTTCCCTATATATTTGTATGTAAAACTTTGATCCCCTATTGTGGCCCCATCCGACCCCCGGGGGCCATGATTTTAACAATTCAGAATCTGCATTATATCAGGAAGCTTTCATATAAATCTCAGCTTTTCTGGCTCAGTGGTTCTTGAGAAGAAGATTTTTAAAGATTTTCCCTATATATTTGTATGTAAAACTTTGACCCCCTATTGTGGCCCCATCCGACCCCCGGGGGCCATGATTTTAACAATTTAGAATTTGCATTATATAAGGAAGCTTTCATATAAATCTCAGCTTTTCTGGCTCAGTGGTTCTTGGGGAAAAGATTTTTAAAGATTTTTCCTATATATTTGTATGTAAAACTTTGACCCCTTATTGTGGCCCCATCCGACCCCCGGGGGCCATGATTTTAACAATTTAGAATATGCATTATATCAGGAAGCTTTCATATAAATCTCAGCTTTTCTGGCTCAGTGGTTCTTGAGAAAAAGATTTTTAAAGATTTTCCCTATATATTTGTATGTAAAACTTTGACCCCCTATTGTGGCCCCATCCGACCCCCGGGGGCCATGATTTTAACAATTCAGAATCTGCATTATATCAGGAAGCTTTCATATAAATCTCAGCTTTTCTGGCTCAGTGGTTCTTGAGAAGAAGATTTTTAAAGATTTTCCCAATATATTTGTATGTAAAACTTTGACCCCCTATTGTGGCCCCATCCGACCCCCGGGGGCCATGATTTTAACAATTTAGAATTTGCATTATATAAGGAAGCTTTCATATAAATCTCAGCTTTTCTGGCTCAGTGGTTCTTGAGAAAAAGATTTTTAAAGATTTTCCCTATATATTTGTATGTAAAACTTTGATCCCCTATTGTGGCCCCATCCGACCCCCGGGGGCCATGATTTTAACAATTCAGAATCTGCATTATATCAGGAAGCTTTCATATAAATCTCAGCTTTTCTGGCTCAGTGGTTCTTGAGAAGAAGATTTTTAAAGATTTTCCCTATATATTTGTATGTAAAACTTTGACCCCCTATTGTGGCCCCATCCGACCCCCGGGGGCCATGATTTTAACAATTTAGAATTTGCATTATATAAGGAAGCTTTCATATAAATCTCAGCTTTTCTGGCTCAGTGGTTCTTGGGGAAAAGATTTTTAAAGATTTTTCCTATATATTTGTATGTAAAACTTTGACCCCTTATTGTGGCCCCATCCGACCCCCGGGGGCCATGATTTTAACAATTTAGAATATGCATTATATCAGGAAGCTTTCATATAAATCTCAGCTTTTCTGGCTCAGTGGTTCTTGAGAAAAAGATTTTTAAAGATTTTCCCTATATATTTGTATGTAAAACTTTGATCCCCTATTGTGGCCCCATCCGACCCCCGGGGGCCATGATTTTAACAATTCAGAATCTGCATTATATCAGGAAGCTTTCATATAAATCTCAGCTTTTCTGGCTCAGTGGTTCTTGAGAAGAAGATTTTTAAAGATTTTCCCTATATATTTGTATGTAAAACTTTGACCCCCTATTGTGGCCCCATCCGACCCCCGGGGGCCATGATTTTAACAATTTAGAATTTGCATTATATAAGGAAGCTTTCATATAAATCTCAGCTTTTCTGGCTCAGTGGTTCTTGAGAAGAAGATTTTTAAAGATTTTCCCTATATATTTGTATGTAAAACTTTGATCCCCTATTGTGGCCCCATCCGACCCCCGGGGGCCATGATTTTAACAATTCAGAATCTGCATTATATCAGGAAGCTTTCATATAAATCTCAGCTTTTCTGGCTCAGTGGTTCTTGAGAAGAAGATTTTTAAAGATTTTCCCTATATATTTGTATGTAAAACTTTGACCCCCTATTGTGGCCCCATCCGACCCCCTGGGGCCATGATTTTAACAATTTAGAATTTGCTTTATATCAGGAAGCTTTCATATAAATCTCAGCTTTTCTGGCTCAGT
>NC_079165.1:62795820-62905820 GCF_947568905.1 Ostrea edulis
GGTGTTACATAAAATATACAGCTAATTTCAATAGTCTAAGACACTTGTCAAATGGAATATGCATTGCAATGATCCCAAAAGTCGCAATTTCTATTAAAAATAAAATAAAAATTGTAGAAAGTTATAACATTAAGCATTTATCCATTGTCTTTTCTTGAGAAAATTGTAATGTCAGTGGTATAACAAATTTAGTCAATAGTGTAACACTTGAAATATCTGATATCTAATATATTCATATGATGGCTTTAATTTGACCAAAATGACCTACCTGCAGATAATAATGTTAATTGTGACAAAATAAACTAAATCAATTAATTTATCATTGTTGGTTATTTAGAATTTTACCATATAATACAAACATGTCAGTGGTGTTACAATTTTCCTCAGTTGTGTAACATTATTTGTTGTTACACAGCTGACAGTTACACCAATGCCTTAGGAGTGCATTAAATACAGATAGCAGCAAGCTACATCTAAATTATATCTATAATAGGAACTATGGATGAACATCCCATGCTTCTATTTTGAAATTTTTCTGTGAAATCAGTGTTACACCATTGACTTGTTTTAAACTGTACTCATTAAACCAAACTTACCAAAATTGAAAATATTTCACGATCACAAATTACACTGTTTCAAGCATTGTTTTTGGTGACATGAAGTTATGTCACTAATGACAGGGGGTATTCACACATCAATTTGATATCAATTTCCCAATGCATTTTTAGATTTTACATCTCTGTTACACCACTTATCAGAAATTTTTGTACATGAATATTTAACCTTCACATGATATTTTGTCAAAAGTTCAGAATTATAATTTCATGAAAAATTTCAATAGAAAGTACACTATTACATGGTTCAAGTTTATTTTTAAAATGAAATTAATTATGGTATTGTACCTGAAAGAGAAGGTCAGGATTTATTGACAGCCCCAAAACGCCAATTTCCGTAGGTTGGGGTAAATTTTCTTCTTTAAATGTATGACAAAAAATAAAAATATGCTTTGTAATATGACACCTTATTTATACTTGATTCGTGGATATTCATTTCTTCCCATTTACATAGTTTGTAACAAGATTTTTTGGAGTGACTGAAAAATTTGCGAAATTTGATAATGACCCATATGCAATTTAAAGTTTTCAGCGTGTAAACTTCAACATCTAAAAAAAAATTCCTTTATTTTATGAATATCGTAATATTAATGAGCGCATATCTATTTCATTAAACTATAACAATTTAACAGCAAATATTTGTTTCTTTTTTGTAACTTTTTTTTTTTTATAATATTCAACTCTTTATAGCAATAATAACAAATTTCATTGATTATTATCTTCAATTGCAAGAGTTTCCTTCATTCTATATTTATTCAAAAGGTTCTACATGAGAAGAAAAAAGATTCTGGTCGATGAAATCCGGAAACAGGAGGGGGAAATTCTATACCAGGGTGGTTTTTCTGCCCAAAGGGAAATTCTATACTGACTTTGTAAATAGGGGCAAATCATATGCTGGGGTGCCTTTTCTCCCTATGGGGGAAGATCTATCCCGGGCCCGTTTTTTTCGGGGGGAAAGTCTATGCTACAACACCGGATTTAAAGGAGGGGTAGGGAGCGTATATCTCCTTTTGCCGACAAAGCATAGTATAATATATATTATAATATAAATGTATAGTATATCATTACAAGTTAAATAAACTCTAAAATCAAGTTTTATATTCTTTTATACCTATACTTTATCTACAAGGTACAAATTTATGTAATTTTGATGCAAAGCATCAAATTGGCAGCTAAGGTTTACTATGTTCAAGCAAAAGCATCAAATCGGCCGCTAAAGTTTACTATGTTCAAGGAAAAACACAAGCATTATATGTCTTTAAAAAATGGGAACAGAGAAAACTCGCTATAAAAAGCATTAAAGTAATTCCACCCTCCTGTGATGTCATCAGATTTTGCAAAATCAAAGATTTATTTTGATTTATGCATGATAGGAACATAAATTTTGTTAGAGTCTTTTCCGATAGTTATTGTAAAAAAAATTGTAAGATTAAACTATTTCAAAATTGTAAGTTATAGATGAATAATCAATGATACGTTTTAAAATATTGAATCCAAGGACAATAACTCTGTTTTTATTTCTTTCTTTATAAAGTCTATTATGTGTTAGATTTCCTTTGTTTTTACAGACATTTTGTATATTTTTGTGAAGATAGTTTCATGAAATTATTATGAATGCTATTATATCGTCATAATAATCAGTTTGTATGAAATTTTGATAACGCTGTTTAAGGAAAATTGCAATTTTCTGACGGTGATATATGATTCTGTTTATGTACGTCTCGCATCTTAAAAAGTGTGATGATCTATGTATTTTATTTGATTATTTGTTAGTTTGAACTCTAATGAATGGAAATAAATACACTTTTAAAACTTGTATTAGATAAAACTGGGAGTATGGAGTTACCTTAATACAGACAATTATGTCAGTACACTTAAATGTGGTTTACCAAAAATTATAAATGTAAGAAATATCATTTAAACATGTAAAACAAACTAATGCAATATGGAAGTTTTTTAAAAGTGCTTTATGACAGTGACATTATTTGAAGAAAAAGATAATAAATTGACACTTATGTGTCTAGAAATAAAAAAGAATATAGGTATGTAAAAAAAAAAAAAAATCATTATCAGGAAATTTTCTACCAATAAAAAAATGTATATGTTTTTCATAGACTCTTATTCAAATTTCGGGTCGATTTGGGTGTTTGTGTGCTTTTAACGCACACAGATGCACACGCACAAACACACACACAATAAATAGGGTTGTGTAAAGCGTAGAATATTATTTTGTGATGGAGCTTTTGCTTTTTAAACAGAAATGTCCCCGGAATCCCCCTCCCAAAATATCCGTGCCTTCTGCACTCGTTACGCCCCTCCCTTTTTATAATTCCTAGATCCGCCCCTATCCATGTATACGTGCGTTAGATTAGCAAACAGATCACATAAGATTCAGGGAAAAAGATTTCGGAATGATTAGATACGACTACCTATAGTGAGAATTTAAACTTACCTGTATGACAATTGCGTTGTCTATAGTAGATCACATTGTGAGGTTGAGTATATCACAGCTGTGCGTCTTTCCTCAGACACAAAACAAAATGATTCCTATCGGACTTCCGTGTTTATAAGGTTTATCAACCCATAAAAATCACCCTGATTTTCATACCTGTGGAGTGACATATCTATATCACATTACAATGTAGTATCTTAAATATGTAAATCTCTTACCTGTGATACGGTTTCAGTGTATAGTGTACAAACTATCCAAGTACGGTTTCTGCAGGGGGTTCCCTTCAGCGACGAAGACAAAAAATATAGTGTAACATTTAGACTTTTGAACGCATCCAACCGTTTGGGTATACATGTACATGTGTATATATATAAAAGAAAGATTGGTGACTTGATATTTCTTCATATTTTTATATGTTTTAGTTTAAACAATATTTATTCGTAAATAATTCGATAATAATGTTTACAAACAATGTCTTATATATGTACTGTGATAGATTGAGAAACAAGCCAAAAGGCTTATATTAATCTCGTTTTATATGTTTTATAGTAGCAGGCATTGGGAACATTGAAAATGTCAGTGTTTGGTAGATAAAGGAAGTCGTGCAAATACGTGGCTGTGTTAAAAAAAAAGTGTCTTACTCCTCCCTCTCATTAAAACTTCTGATGTGTTTCGAATTTCTTACTGATGGCTGTGGACGATATTGAGGATGCCATGAGTATGCCACCCTCCCCCAATTGGAGAATCATATATTTTCAGATGATCTTAAAAGGAGTGGGAATTTAGGAATAGCGTGAAGCGTCACTGCTCTCTGTTTTCACTTCCTTGTGACTTAACAAAGAATAGAAAATTCTGGGGGAATATGATACCTTAATTTTTAGTGATAGAAAATGAGCTTATTTTCGTAGCTGAAAAAAAATTTCGCCCTCTATCGCGAAAAGTATGCAAAACTCTTAACGTTATAAAGAGTATAGATTTTACTTATAAACCCTAATTTATCGATTAAATGTGCTCAATATTAAAAACAAAAGTAGAGTGAAATGATTTGTTTATTAACAATGAAGCAAAATAACGATAGGCTTGTCCAGCTGTATGCATTTATGTAAGATGATCATCATATTGACCTTTGATTCCGTTGTATTTAAATTTTGGAACATATTTTGTGTTATCAGTTGTCACACAGGAGAAGTCTTTCTAAATAATAAAATGTGTTTCAACCAAAACAAAAGCATATCAAACTAGTTCTAATTGTAACGGGGACCGTTACATATGTTCCCCAAACCTCCCCCAATTAAAAAGTGATGTCCTTTTAAATCTATAGCAAAAAATCATTTTATTTTAGTCTTTAATTACATGTAGTACATTCAATATGGTCATTTCAGTACCAAGAAATGAAAGAAAGTGTTGCACGTACATGCACGCGCACGCGTGTACGATTCCGAATTTTTGTTGATGTCGTTCAACAGGCATTTGTATCATATACCCACATAATGAATTTCATAACGTTTCCACCAAATATAAGAAAGTTATAGCGATTTTAAAATCGTCCAATCAGAATTCAGCACACGTGCATACACGTGCTGAGCAGTAATTCTAACCACAGCAATTTGTAAGGAGTACCAAGACACATCTAAACCATTAATATCAATAGAACTTGATGAAAAACAAAAACCTTATCGTCCTTTAAAAATTGAACATTTAAAAACGTTGCACGCGCATGCGCGTGTACGTTGGCATTTTGTTATTACACCAATATATAGATACACATATTGTCTACTTATGCTGTGAATATCATCTCATTCGCTTCATAAATAAGATAGTTACAAACGTTTTAGTATTATCCAATCAAAATGAAGCGCACGTGCATGCGCGTGCAAATTGGTAATTTTGACCATGCAAATCAGTTAAGGGTCTCAATATCTACCTATGATATGAATTTCAAGCCATTTCAATGAACAACAAAAAAGTTAGACTGATTCCAAAGTCAGTGTACACATTTTGTAATGCGCGTGCACGCGCATACGTGCGCGTGCTGACAAAATAACTATTATTTTTCATATGTACAAATCATATACTATCATCCTATTTAGGTTTTATATCGCTTCCTTCAATATTCTGATTTTCCATTATTTGTACCTAAATTGCAATGCACGTGCGCGCGCGTGCATGCACGTGCAGACAAAATGACTATCACTATGCACATCTACAAACGCTATACTATCATCCTGAAAAGTTTCATATCGATCCCTTTTGTAGTTTCTGAGAACACTACCGGACAAAAAAGTACCGGAGAAAAAGAATAATAACTAGACACTCATTACTAGTAATGAGTAGGTCTTCCGTTAGACCACTTCCGGTAAAGAACTTTCTGTTCCTACGAAAACCATTTAAATATATCAGAAAATGTGTCTTAACAATGAATGAGAAATGTATTATCGAATTTTTTTACTCCTTTCTCGTAACTTCCGGTGACGACCGGAAGTACTATTCAGATGCGTTTTCCTATAAATGACAGGCCATGACTAGATGGTATCCCTCAAAAGCAGGTGACCCACGAGTTACTTGCCCCTGATCATAGATAGAAAGATAAGTCGTACGTCGAATAATTTCGTAAAGAAATGTGTTTACGATAAAGAAGGCAAAGAAAATTGTTGGGATTTTTTTTACTAATTAAGATTACTAATTAAACTCTAATTAGCTGAACTATTAAAAATGTAAGAAATAAATAAAGCAATGAACGCAATATGGAGAGAAATACGATTTGATAGAAAGTATACAGAGTATTATTTAATTAACATAATTAATCAAACCCTAATTCTCTCAGATGTTAAAAACAGTAAGAAATTTGATATAAAAAACTGTAAGGGGCGAGATCAACAGATTGATTTCGGATAAAAATCTAAATTCAAATAGTTAGGGGGAGGAGGGGGGGGTGTTAAAACTTCTGTAAGTTTCTCTCATCCGACATCGATTACACATTAGTCGAAAAAGGAGAAAGACAAGTGACTGTTAAAACTACATGACGATATTACATTTTAATGAACATTTGATAGTTTTAATCTACACTTTCATTTGTGAATAAACAGAAGATAGGGTATACAGAGTTATTTATACTCGTTTGTTCTTACTTGTTAATCGATTATAGTTTAAACACTCATCATATCTAGTTTAGGGGGTCGTTGTGGGGGCGGATAGGGGGGGGACGTAAAAACTATGTGAATTTAGTTTTTTTTATCAGACATTGAACTTTCGATCTCGCCCCTAGGAAGTAGATAAAACAGCGAATGCAACATGGAAAAAAATAATATTTAATAAGAAGTCTTATTAAAAGCAAAACTGATGATATCTAGCGGTGGTCAAAGTAACATATCTTTAGAAATTATTTTTGAAAGTACAGAAGGGTATTTTTGATCAAAAGTTAATCATAGAAATTATTTTAATGACCCCCCCCCCCCCCTCATTCAGTACACAAAATCAACTCAAAACTTTCATTCAACATTATAACTCACTAAAAAGACCATTCCTCAAAACCTGCTTCTGGATATCGAGTTAATTATTAAGACCAAACTAACTCAAGATCCAGGGCGATATAAACACCTACTTTTGAGGGATACCAGATAAGCTTTGCCACCCAGCGAGACCTATGCTAGCCCTGCCTTTCAGGGATACCAAGTTACTTAATAAGACTCAACTAGCCCAGGTTCCCGGGAGATCTAAACACCTACTTTTGAGGGATACCAGATAAGCTTTGCCACCCAGCGAGCCCTATGCTAGACCTGCCTTTCAAGGATACCAAGTTAATTATCAAGGCTCAACTAGCCCGGGTTCCTGGGCCCTAAAATCATCTACTTTTGAGGGATACCAGATAAGCTTTACCACCCAGCGAGATCTATGCTAGACCTGCCTTTCAGGGATTCCGAGTTAATTATCAAGACTCAACTAGCCCGGGTTCCTGAGCCCTAAAATCACCTACTTTTGAGGGATACCAGATAAGCTTTACCACCCAGCGAGCCCTATGCTAGACCTGCCTTTCAAGGATACCAAGTTAATTATCAAGGCTCAACTAGCCCGGGTTCCTGGGCCCTAAAATCATCTACTTTTGAGGGATACCAGATAAGCTTTACCACCCAGCGAAATCTATGCTAGACCTGCCTTTCAGGGATTCCGAGTTAATTATCAAGACTCAACTAGCCTGGGTTCCTGAGCCCTAAAATCACCTACTTTTGAGGGATACCAGATAAGCTTTACCACCCAGCGAGCCCTATGCTAGACCTGCCTTTCAGGGATACCGAGTTAATTATCAAGGCTCAACTAGCCCGGGTTCCCGGGCCCTAAAGTCACCTACTTTTGAGGGATACCAGATAAGCTTTACCACCCAGCGAGCCCTATGCTAGACCTGCCTTTCAGGGATACCGAGTTAATTATCAAGGCTCAACTAGCCCGGGTTCCCGGGCCCTAAAGTCACCTACTTTTGAGGGATACCAGATAAGCTTTACCACCCAGCGAGCCCTATGCTAGACCTGCCTTTCAGGGATACCAAGTTTATTAATAGGGCTCAACTAGCCCGGGTAACCAGGCCTTAAAGTCACCTACTTTTGAGGGATACCAGATAAGCTTTACCACCCAGCGAGACCTATGCTAGACCTGCCTTTCAGGGATACCAAGTTAATTATCAAGGCTCAACTAGCCCGAGTAACCGGGCGATCTAAACACCTACTTTTGAGGGATACCAGATAAGCTTTACCACCCAGCGAGACCTATGCTAGACCTGCCTTTCAGGGATACCAAGTTAATTATCAAGGATCAACTAGCCCGGGTTCCTGAGCCCTAAAATCACCTACTTTTGAGGGATACCAGATAAGCTTTACCACCCAGCGAGCCCTATGCTAGACCTGCCTTTCAGGGATACCGAGTTAATTATCAAGGCTCAATTAGCCCGGGTTCCCGGGAGATCTAAACACCTACTTTTGAGGGATACCAGATAAGCTTTACCACTCAGCGAGCCCTATCCCAGACCTGCCTTTCAGGGATACTAAGTTCATTAATAGGGCTCAACTAGCCCAGGTTCCCGGGCGATCTAAACACCTACTTTTGAGGGATACCAGATAAGCTTTACCACCCTGCGAGCCCTATGCTAGACCTGCCTTTCAAGGATACCAAGTTAATTAATAGGGCTCAACTAGTCCGGGTTCCCGGGCGATCTAAACACCTACTTTTGAGGGATACCAGATAAGCTTTACCACCCAGCGAGCCCTATCCCAGACCTGCCTTTCAGGGATACTAAGTTCATTAATAGGGCTCAACTAGCCCAGGTTCCCGGGCGATCTAAACACCTACTTTTGAGGGATACCAGATAAGCTTTACCACCCAGCGAGCCCTATGCTAGACCTGCCTTTCAAGGATACCAAGTTAATTATCAAGGCTCAACTAGCCCGGGTTCCTGGGCCCTAAAATCACCTACTTTTGAGGGATACCAGATAAGCTTTACCACCCAGCGAGCCCTATGCTAGACCTGACTTTCAGGGATTCCGAGTTAATTATCAAGACTCAACTAGCCCGGGTTCCTGAGCCCTAAAATCACCTACTTTTGAGGGATACCAGATAAGCTTTACCACCCAGCGAGCCCTATGCTAGACCTGCCTTTCAGGGATACCGAGTTAATTATCAAGGCTCAACTAGCCCGGGTAACCGGACGTTCTAAACACTTACTTTTGAGGGATACCAGATAAGCTTTACCACCCAGCGAGCCCTATGCTAGACCTGCCTTTCAGGGATACCGAGTTAATTATCAAGGCTCAACTAGCCCGGGTAACCGGGCCCTAAAGTCACCTACTTTTGAGGGATACCAGATAAGCTTTACCATCCAGCGAGCCCTATGCTAGACCTGCCTTTCAGGGATACCAAGTTAATTATCAAGGCTCAACTAGCCCGGGTAACCGGGCGATCTAAACACCTACTTTTGAGGGATACCAGATAAGCTTTACCACCCAGCGAGCCCTATGCTAGACCTGACTTTCAGGGATTCCGAGTTAATTATCAAGACTCAACTAGCCCGGGTTCCTGAGCCCTAAAATCACCTACTTTTGAGGGATACCAGATAAGCTTTACCACCCAGCGAGCCCTATGCTAGACCTGCCTTTCAGGGATACCGAGTTAATTATCAAGGCTCAACTAGCCCGGGTTCCCGGGCCCGAAAGTCACCTACTTTTGAGGGATACCAGATAAGCTTTACCACTCAGCGAGCCCTATCCCAGACCTGCCTTTCAGGTATACTAAGTTCATTAATAGGGCTCAACCAGCCCGGGTTCCCGGGCGATCTAAACACCTACTTTTGAGGGATACCAGATAAGCTTTACCACCCTGCGAGCCCTATGCTAGACCTGCCTTTCAGGGATACCAAGTTACTTAATAAGGCTCAACTAGCCCAGGTTCCCGGGAGATCTAAACACCTACTTTTGAGGGATACCAGATAAGCTTTACCACCCAGCGAGCCCTCTGCTAGACCTGCCTTTCAGGGATACCGAGTTAATTATCAAGGCTCAACTAGCCCGGGTAACCGGGCCCTAAAGTCACCTACTTTTGAGAGATACCAGATAAGCTTTACCACCCAGCGAGCCCTATGCTAGACCTGCCTTTCAGGGATACCGAGTTAATTATCAAGGCTCAACTAGCCCGGGTAACCGGGCGATCTAAACACCTACTTTTGAGGGATACCAGATAAGCTTTACCACCCAGCGAGCCCTATGCTAGACCTGCCTTTCAGGGATACCGAGTTAATTATCAAGGCTCAACTAGCCCGGGTAACCGGGCCCTAAAGTCACCTACTTTTGAGGGATACCAGATAAGCTTTACCACCCTGCGAGCCCTATGCTAGACCTGCCTTTCAGGGATACCAAGTTAATTATCAAGGCTCAACTAGCCCGGGTAACCGGGCGATCTAAACACCTACTTTTGAGGGATACCAGATAAGCTTTACCACCCAGCGAGCCCTATGCTAGACCTGCCTTTCAGGGATACCAAGTTCATTATCAAGGCTCAACTAGTCCGGGTAACCGGGCGATCTAAACACCTACTTTTGAGGGATACCAGATAAGCTTTACCACCCAGCGAGACCTATGCTAGACCTGCCTTTCAGGGATACCAAGTTAATTATCAAGGCTCAACTAGCCCGGGTAACCGGGCGATCTAAACACCTACTTTTGAGGGATACCAGATAAGCTTTACCACCCAGCGAGACCTATGCTAGACCTGCCTTTCAGGGATACCAAGTTAATTATCAAGGATCAACTAGCCCGGGTTCCTGAGCCCTAAAGTCACCTACTTTTGAGGGATACCAGATAAGCTTTACCACCCAGCGAGACCTATGCTAGACCTGCCTTTCAGGGATACCGAGTTAATTATCAAGGCTCAACTAGCCCGGGTAACCGGGCGATCTAAACACCTACTTTTGAGGGATACCAGATAAGCTTTACCACCCAGCGAGCCCTATGCTAGACCTGCCTTTCAGGGATACCGAGTTAATTATCAAGGCTCAACTAGCCCGGGTTCCCGGGCCCTAAAGTCACCTACTTTTGAGGGATACCAGATAAGCTTTACCACCCAGCGAGCCCTATGCTAGACCTGCCTTTCAGGGATACCAAGTTAATTATCAAGGCTCAACTAGCCCGGGTAACCGGGCGATCTAAACACCTACTTTTGAGGGATACCAGATAAGCTTTACCACCCAGCGAGACCTATGCTAGACCTGCCTTTCAGGGATACCAAGTTAATTATCAAGGCTCAACTAGCCCGGGTAACCAGGCGATCTGAACACCTACTTTTGAGGGATACCAGATAAGCTTTACCACCCAGCGAGACCTATGCTAGACCTGCCTTTCAGGGATACCAAGTTAATTATCAAGGATCAACTAGCCCGGGTTCCTGAGCCCTAAAATCACCTACTTTTGAGGGATACCAGATAAGCTTTACCACCCAGCGAGCCCTATGCTAGACCTGCCTTTCAGGGATACCGAGTTAATTATCAAGGCTCAACTAGCCCGGGTAACCGGGCGATCTAAACACCTACTTTTGAGGGATACCAGATAAGCTTTACCACCCAGCGAGCCCTATGCTAGACCTGCCTTTCAGGGATACCGAGTTAATTATCAAGGCTCAACTAGCCCTGGTTCCCGGGCCCTAAAGTCACCTACTTTTGAGGGATACCAGATAAGCTTTACCACCCAGCGAGCCCTATGCTAGACCTGCCTTTCAGGGATACCAAGTTTATTAATAGGGCTCAACTAGCCCGGGTAACCAGGCCTTAAAGTCACCTACTTTTGAGGGATACCAGATAAGCTTTACCACCCAGCGAGACCTATGCTAGACCTGCCTTTCAGGGATACCAAGTTAATTATCAAGGCTCAACTAGCCCGGGTAACCGGGCGATCTAAACACCTACTTTTGAGGGATACCAGATAAGCTTTACCACCCAGCGAGACCTATGCTAGACCTGCCTTTCAGGGATACCAAGTTAATTATCAAGGATCAACTAGCCCGGGTTCCTGAGCCCTAAAATCACCTACTTTTGAGGGATACCAGATAAGCTTTACCACCCAGCGAGCCCTATGCTAGACCTGCCTTTCAGGGATACCGAGTTAATTATCAAGGCTCAACTAGCCCGGGTTCCCGGGAGATCTAAACACCTACTTTTGAGGGATACCAGATAAGCTTTAGCACTCAGCGAGCCCTATCCCAGACCTGCCTTTCAGGGATACTAAGTTCATTAATAGGGCTCAACTAGCCCAGGTTCCCGGGCGATCTAAACACCTACTTTTGAGGGATACCAGATAAGCTTTACCACCCTGCGAGCCCTATGCTAGACCTGCCTTTCAAGGATACCAAGTTAATTAATAGGGCTCAACTAGTCCGGGTTCCCGGGCGATCTAAACACCTACTTTTGAGGGATACCAGATAAGCTTTACCACCCAGCGAGCCCTATCCCAGACCTGCCTTTCAGGGATACTAAGTTCATTAATAGGGCTCAACTAGCCCAGGTTCCCGGGCGATCTAAACACCTACTTTTGAGGGATACCAGATAAGCTTTACCACCCAGCGAGCCCTATGCTAGACCTGCCTTTCAAGGATACCAAGTTAATTATCAAGGCTCAACTAGCCCGGGTTCCTGGGCCCTAAAATCACCTACTTTTGAGGGATACCAGATAAGCTTTACCACCCAGCGAGCCCTATGCTAGACCTGACTTTCAGGGATTCCGAGTTAATTATCAAGACTCAACTAGCCCGGGTTCCTGAGCCCTAAAATCACCTACTTTTGAGGGATACCAGATAAGCTTTACCACCCAGCGAGCCCTATGCTAGACCTGCCTTTCAGGGATACCGAGTTAATTATCAAGGCTCAACTAGCCCGGGTAACCGGACGTTCTAAACACTTACTTTTGAGGGATACCAGATAAGCTTTACCACCCAGCGAGCCCTATGCTAGACCTGCCTTTCAGGGATACCGAGTTAATTATCAAGGCTCAACTAGCCCGGGTAACCGGGCCCTAAAGTCACCTACTTTTGAGGGATACCAGATAAGCTTTACCATCCAGCGAGCCCTATGCTAGACCTGCCTTTCAGGGATACCAAGTTAATTATCAAGGCTCAACTAGCCCGGGTAACCGGGCGATCTAAACACCTACTTTTGAGGGATACCAGATAAGCTTTACCACCCAGCGAGCCCTATGCTAGACCTGACTTTCAGGGATTCCGAGTTAATTATCAAGACTCAACTAGCCCGGGTTCCTGAGCCCTAAAATCACCTACTTTTGAGGGATACCAGATAAGCTTTACCACCCAGCGAGCCCTATGCTAGACCTGCCTTTCAGGGATACCGAGTTAATTATCAAGGCTCAACTAGCCCGGGTTCCCGGGCCCGAAAGTCACCTACTTTTGAGGGATACCAGATAAGCTTTACCACTCAGCGAGCCCTATCCCAGACCTGCCTTTCAGGGATACTAAGTTCATTAATAGGGCTCAACCAGCCCGGGTTCCCGGGCGATCTAAACACCTACTTTTGAGGGATACCAGATAAGCTTTACCACCCTGCGAGCCCTATGCTAGACCTGCCTTTCAGGGATACCAAGTTACTTAATAAGGCTCAACTAGCCCAGGTTCCCGGGAGATCTAAACACCTACTTTTGAGGGATACCAGATAAGCTTTACCACCCAGCGATCCCTATGCTAGACCTGCCTTTCAGGGATACCGAGTTAATTATCAAGGCTCAACTAGCCCGGGTAACCGGGCCCTAAAGTCACCTACTTTTGAGAGATACCAGATAAGCTTTACCACCCAGCGAGCCCTATGCTAGACCTGCCTTTCAGGGATACCGAGTTAATTATCAAGGCTCAACTAGCCCGGGTAACCGGGCGATCTAAACACCTACTTTTGAGGGATACCAGATAAGCTTTACCACCCAGCGAGCCCTATGCTAGACCTGCCTTTCAGGGATACCGAGTTAATTATCAAGGCTCAACTAGCCCGGGTAACCGGGCCCTAAAGTCACCTACTTTTGAGGGATACCAGATAAGCTTTACCACCCTGCGAGCCCTATGCTAGACCTGCCTTTCAGGGATACCAAGTTAATTATCAAGGCTCAACTAGCCCGGGTAACCGGGCGATCTAAACACCTACTTTTGAGGGATACCAGATAAGCTTTACCACCCAGCGAGCCCTATGCTAGACCTGCCTTTCAGGGATACCAAGTTCATTATCAAGGCTCAACGAGTCCGGGTAACCGGGCGATCTAAACACCTACTTTTGAGGGATACCAGATAAGCTTTACCACCCAGCGAGACCTATGCTAGACCTGCCTTTCAGGGATACCAAGTTAATTATCAAGGCTCAACTAGCCCGGGTAACCGGGCGATCTAAACACCTACTTTTGAGGGATACCAGATAAGCTTTACCACCCAGCGAGACCTATGCTAGACCTGCCTTTCAGGGATACCAAGTTAATTATCAAGGATCAACTAGCCCGGGTTCCTGAGCCCTAAAGTCACCTACTTTTGAGGGATACCAGATAAGCTTTACCACCCAGCGAGACCTATGCTAGACCTGCCTTTCAGGGATACCGAGTTAATTATCAAGGCTCAACTAGCCCGGGTAACCGGGCGATCTAAACACCTACTTTTGAGGGATACCAGATAAGCTTTACCACCCAGCGAGCCCTATGCTAGACCTGCCTTTCAGGGATTCCGAGTTAATTATCAAGGCTCAACTAGCCCGGGTTCCTGAGCCCTAAAATCACCTACTTTTGAGGGATACCAGATAAGCTTTACCACCCAGCGAGCCCTATCCCAGGCCTGAATTTCTTGAAAAAAAAATTAAACTTAAGTTTGAGTTTTCTCCTATTTGAGCAGCAAAAATTTGAGTAAAATCTCTGACTTAAGTCCAAGATTCGACTTAAGTTCTTTTCGAGAAATCCAGGCCAGACCTGCCTTTCAGGGATACCAAGTTAATTATCAAGGCTCAACTAGCCCGGGTAACCGGGCGATCTAAACACCTACTTTTGAGGGATACCAGATAAGCTTTACCACCCTGCGAGCCCTATGCTAGACCTGCCTTTCAAGGATACCAAGTTAATTATCAAGGCTCAACTAGCCCGGGTTCCTGGGCCCTAAAATCATCTACTTTTGAGGGATACCAGATAAGCTTTACCACCCAGCGAGCCCTATGCTAGACCTGCCTTTCAGGGATACCGAGTTAATTATCAAGGCTCAACTAGCCCGGGTATTCGGGCCCTAAAGTCACCTACTTTTGAGGGATACCAGATAAGCTTTACCATCCAGCGAGCCCTATGCTAGACCTGCCTTTCAGGGATACCGAGTTAATTATCAAGGCTCAACTAGCCCGGGTAACCGGTCGATCTAAACACCTACTTTTGAGGGATACCAGATAAGCTTTACCACCCAGCGAGTCCTATGCTAGACCTGCCTTTCAGGGATTCCGAGTTAATTATCAAGGCTCAACTAGCCCGGGTTCCCGGGCCCTAAAGTCACCTACTTTTGAGGGATACCAGATAAGCTTTACCACCCAGCGAGCCCTATGCTAGACCTGCCTTTCAGGGATACCGAGTTAATTATCAAGGCTCAACTAGCCCGGGTTCCCGGGCCCTAAAATCACCTACTTTTGAGGGATACCAGATAAGCTTTACCACCCAGCGAGACCTATGCTAGACCTGCCTTTCAGGGATTCCGAGTTAATTATCAAGACTCAACTAGCCCGGGTTCCTGAGCCCTAAAATCACCTACTTTTGAGGGATACCAGATAAGCTTTACCACCCAGCGAGCCCTATGCTAGACCTGCCTTTCAGGGATACCGAGTTAATTATCAAGGCTCAACTAGCCCGGGTTCCCGGGCCCTAAAGTCACCTACTTTTGAGGGATACCAGATAAGCTTTACCACCCAGCGAGCCCTATGACAAACCTGCCTTTCAGGGATACTGATTTATCAGCAACGCATAACGACGAGTGTAGTACGATTTGTAGGCTACGGTACTAATCTGCCTTTTAAGGATAGTATTTTTGATTTCCTATACAAAGATCGATTCATAAGATCTGCCTTTTAGAGATACGGAGTTAGTAATCCTTGGACAGCTAAGCCAATTCCTATGGTGTTTTGCTAAGCTGCCTTTGGGGACTATTGTGCACAAATGAAGCTATTACAATAACGTATTTCGCGCCTAGCATAGTTATTACTATGGAACTAAGATGTATAATACTAGTAAATGAGAAACACTTCGTACTGTAATGGAAATGACGCTACACTGTAATGATAAAAAAATCTCCATGGACATCCTTAAACGTTATGAAATAATCACCATGTTGCATTGACTAGATCAAATTAAAACAACATTTAGTACGGAATTTTAATTTTTGATAGACTGATTAAGCTCATCAGCTATGATAGTTTGTAAATGAATGTGTGCACATATTATATTGGGTGTTAGTTGTTACTGTTTTTCTTTCTCTCGCTCTCTTGTCTTTCTTTCTCTCGCTCTCTTGTCTGTCTACCACCTCCCACCTTTCCTCTCACTCACTCTCGGTCTAATCTATCTCTCCCTACTCAATGCCTCCATGCCTGTCTTTCCCTTTCTCTCTTGCCCCTCTCTCTCCCCACCCTTCCTCCTCCTCTCTCTCCATGTCTCCTGTCTTCTTCCTCCTCTCTCTGTACCACCCTTCCCCCTCTCCCTTCACTCTCTACCCTCTCCTCTTTATCTCTCTCTCTCTCATTCTCACCTCTTTATCTCTCTATTCATCCCTCTCTCTCTCCCTTTCTTTTTCTCCCCCTCTCTCTCCGACTGCAGTATAAAAGAAAGGCTCCTCATTTATTTTGATTTTGCAGTTTAATCAATAAGTCCACTGAGTGAAAGTAAGATAATAATATTTTTATCTGTATTCAAATATATACTCAAGATATATCATCATATTTTGGGCAAAAGCATGTATCATTGCATTGAGAGAGCTTGAGACATGGCAACTACATGTATATGTAATCAGAATTGTTACTGATATACCAACATTACCATAAAAAGAAATGATTTATTATAAATCTTGGGTGAAAAATCTAATTGAGAGTTACGCGTATAATTGATCCTTCTTTTCTGCAATATCACATTCCTTGTAAGTATAAACAGCATTGGTAGGTGGGTCAAAGGTCAAGTGATGATGTAACAATATAAGCCATTAGCGCTATAACGTAAAATGTCAATGACGTAGGATTAGGATGGACTCAATCGGATCACGCGCTCGCCTTTTTCCGTAACCGGTAAAAAGACTCGGACGTGGATCGGCGCAAGAATTGCATCAAATTGATGCATTTCTTCGCCGGAAGCGCGCCTGTGGATTAGGTTAAAAGGCCAAAACCGAATCCTTGTATAATGTATTATTTATATTTTCACCAGAGATTCAGTTTTGGTATCATTAACGTCTTATTCACTCCAATACATAAACATAAAAGTAAAAAATAATAGTGGTAGAATACCTTAGACATGTATGATATCTTAAATGCATTTGAAAGCTCGCGTTTCATATTGTAACGTACGCCTGTGACGTCATAGTTGCATTTCTGTACACATGGTAATAGACTATGATGGCGTCGATCCACATATGAGGTTCATTTGCGGTTGCGGAAATAGCCGAGTAGTTACGATTGGGATGAACTAGGTCGGGTATGATATGAAATGGTACCCTGTTGACCTCGCTTCTCTTGCAAATCAACGGGGAACCAGTTTAGGGTATGATATAAAAATACAAGAGACCTGTGACGTCAAGTCGGATATGACGTAACAATAGAAGTTGGGAGCGCTATGTTGTAATGATAACGCAGAAAAAATTGAGAGAGCCAAGAGCGCTATGACGTAGCAATGACAAGGGAAAAATCGATCAAGTCGGCGTAGTATTTAAAGGTGTTAATAATAAGTGTGCCAGTGGTACCATGTATGTATAGGAGGTGATATAGGTGATTGTATGGGTGGTGGTATGTGGTGTATGTGGTGTATACCACCCATACACTATCAACTACAACCTATACACCACATACTATTACACTGCCCATACTCCACATACCACCACCCATACTACAAAATACCATTACACCTATATCACATATTACTGCAATTGTTACGTCATTGTGTTCTCTGCTATTTCAATTTTTTTAACGTTATTTTCCCGACGTAAAGCTAATAACTCCCATTGTTACGTCATGCTCGACTTAACGTCATATCGCTCTTCAAACTTCCGCCAGAGTTCGTTTGCTCACAAACCAAATTCTTCCAGTTAGGCATTATGGGATAGCGATTGTATACTGTGTGACGTCACTGTAGAATGACGAAAAAAGAACCATAATGTCAAACGTAAATAGTTCAAATCAAGAACGTAAACAACAAGTTTATTACTTTACACTATAATTTGAACAGTCTCCCTTCTCTTTAATGATCTTTTGATCATTTTATATTTAAAATAAAATCCATACTTTTATATATATGCTCTTAATGTCAATATTTTCAAGCTTTAACTACGAACTACTTCTTTAGTGTTATTTGCCCGCGTGATAATCGCGGACTCACAATATACAAATCTGTATATTGTACTGCGTCACATAGGAGATGTCTATACATAGGTGACGCAGTGAGGCCTCGACGGGGAGTTTGTACGCTTTTGCATTCCTACGTCATACCGCTCCCGGCTTCCATTGTTACGTCATACCCGACCTAGGTCTAGTCTCGTTCAACCAGACACTCGGCTGTCTCGGCAAATCTGCAACGAAAATCTCTGATCGTCGGAGATTTCTGGAGACAGCCGAGCGTCTGGTTGCACGAGACTACCTTAGGTCCTAAACTGGTTCCCTACTGATTGGTGCTTCACACGAGAGAAGCGAGATCAACAGGGTACCAGTTTACCTAGGTCCCAACCCAATCGGAACGCCTCGAATGTCTCGTGCACTCGACATAGTGCGCCATTCTCTACCCAGTGTTCTGTGCGCTACTTTTAAAGGGAAAGGAAACGAGAATAATTGTTTATATCATGTGATTATATTATCACGTGATTCCAAACGTTGACAGAGGTATAAGCGACGCTTGCGTAACGCCACCTCTGATAAGAGAAGCTTGCGTAACGCCCCCTTTGTTGAGAGAATGATAGTGCGCGAGACATTCAAGGAATTCCGATTGGGTCTCAACCTAAACTGGTTCCCCGATGATTGGTGCTACACCAATGGTTGCTATACATAAGAAAAACCCTACTCCGACATGACCCTTTTAAGAGGGTGACCCCAAACTATTGTGAGACCATTTAAGAACCTGCCCTTATAGGGGTCGTCCGAAGACCCTTCGTGGGGTCCAGGATTAAAAACTGGGGTCCCTAGGTATTTCCGGTACCGAGATATGAGCCCTCAAAGAGAGCCCCCTTGGCCGATTTCGACCCTTTTTGCAAGTTTTGGGGCTCGAGAATGGGTGGGGCTAGGGGACCCAAATTTGGGGAGGGGCCTTCGTGATGAGCGCCTTGGAGCGCCTTGGAGCCCCATGGAACTTATTTGCCCCAGTGGGGCCAAAGTGGGTGACACCCTTTACTGGAGGACTTGTAGGTCTGGGGTCGATGGGGCTAGAGGACCCCAATTTGGGATGGGGCCTAAAAGGGGTCCGTTCTCGGTCGCTTTGGGACAAATCGGCCCTTTTGGGGTCAGGGGTCCTTAAAAGTGGGGCCAACATTTTTTGAATTCCGACTGGGCCGAAGTTGATGGGGCCAGACCGGACTTTTCCCGAGTGGCAAAAGGACTGGCCCCACTCTGTTGCCCCATGGGGTCCTAAGGGGCAAAACACCTATCACGACCCTACCTTTCTAAAGTTGTCATGCCAATCCACTCTGGCCCCCTCATGAGGCCTGGCCTTCGCTGAGTCATCAGAGGGCCCCATTTGGGGTCAGTTTTTGAGAAGATGGGGTCCCTAGGTACTTCTGGTACCGAATTATGGCCCATTGGAGAAATGGAGAATTTTACATTTTAAGGGCAATTTTGGTTACTTTTAAGGGCAGGTTTGGCTACCGGAATTATGGCTTTTTTCAAAGACCCGTTACTGTCAAATGGGTGGGGCCAGAGCACTCAAGATTAGGGAGGGGCCTTCCGTGTTGTCTCTCTCGAGCCCCCTTGGGCCAGTTTGCCCCAACGAGGCAGAAGTTTTAGAAAGGTCACCCTTTACTGGAAAACGTGTAGCTCTGGGGTCGATGGGGCTAGAGCACCCCAATTTGGAATGGGGCGTAAGAAGGGTCCGTTCTCGGCCCCTGTTGGGTAAATTGGCCCCCTTGGGGTCAGCAGTTCCCAGAATTTTTTAACCACTGGTCGAGCCCCTCATGATGGGGCCAGACCTAACCCTATTCGTTTCCAGAACTAGTGGGGCCCCACTCTGTGCCCACTTGGGGTCGATTTGGGGCAAAGGGCTAAAAACCCTACCCCGGCATGACCCTTTGAAGAGGGTGACCTCAAACTATTGTAAAGCCCCCTTTTGGTCCTGCCCTTCCGGGTGTCGACAGAAAGTCCTTCGAGGGGTCCAGGGCTAA
The DNA here is from genome assembly GCF_947568905.1 of Ostrea edulis. Classification (NCBI taxonomy): domain Eukaryota; kingdom Metazoa; phylum Mollusca; class Bivalvia; order Ostreida; family Ostreidae; genus Ostrea; species Ostrea edulis. The sequence goes on from NC_079165.1 coordinate 62,815,975, forward strand.
AAAATTGAGTCCCTAGGTACTTCCGGTCCCGAGATATGAGACTAGAAATTTGCCCCCTTTTGCCGATTTCGAAGTGTTGGGGCTCGAGATTGGATGGGGCTAGGGGACCCAAATTTAGGCAGGGGCCTTCAAAGGGAACGTCTTCGAGCCCCCTGGGGTTCATTTGCCCCCTTAAGGCCAATGTTTTTTTAGTGACACCCTTTACTGGAGGACTTCTAGCTCTAAAGGTGATTGGGCTAGGGGACCCTAATTTGGGATGGGGCCTAAGAGGGGTTCGGTCTAGGCACCCGTGGGGGCAAATTTTTCCCCTTCGGGTCAGGGGTCCCCAAAGGGGGGTTAAGAACTTTTAGACTGCCGACTGAGCCCCATTTGATGGAGTCAGCCCCCAATTTTTTGAGTGGCTAATATCATGGGGCCCCACTGCATTGCCCCATGAGGTCGATTTGGGGCAAAGGGCTAAAAACTCTACCCCGACATGACCCTTTTAAGAGGGTGACTCCAAACTTTTGCCGGCCCCTCAAAGGACCTGTTCTTCAGGGTGTCGACAGAACCCCTTCATGGGGTTCAGGGCCAAAAAATGGGATCCCTAGCTACTTCCTGTCCCGAGATATAAACCCTCCAACAGAGCCCCACTTTGCCGATTTCGACCCTCTTTGCAAGTTATGGGGCTCGAGAGTGGGTGGAGCTAGGGGATCCAAATTTGGGCAGGGGCATTCAAGGAGAGCGGCTTGGAGCCCCATGGGGCTCATTTCCCCCTTGGGACCCAAGTGTTTCAGGGTGACACCCTTTACTCGAGGACTTGTAGCTCTGGGGTCGATGGGGCTAGAGGACCCCATTTGGGACTGGGGGATAAGAGGGGTCCGTTCCCTAATCTTGTGGGGCAAATTTGCCCCCTTGGGGTCAGGGGTCATCAAAGGGTGGTTAAGAATTTTTAGACTGCTGACTGAGCCCCACTTGATGGGGTCAGCCCCATATTTTTTAAGGGGCTAATATTATTGGGCCCAACTGTATGGCCCCATGGGGTCGAGTTTGGGCAAAGAGCTAAAAACCTTATCCCGGCATGACCCTTTGAAGAGGGTGGTCCCAAACTATTGCCGGCCCCTTTAGGGATCTATTCTTCCGGGGATCAACCAAGAACCCTTCGAGGGATTCAGGGCCAAAAAATGGGGTTCCTAGGTACTTTCGGTCCTGAGATATGACCAATCGAAAGTTGGGGATTTTAAACGTTTTTTAATAGCCGTTTTGGCTACCGGAAGATCCGCAATCTGAAAAAATGGCTCACTCTCAAACTTCTGGGATTGTTTACGTTTTTGTTTAAGTGCCATTTTGACTACCTTTTAGGGCCATTTTCGCTACCTGAATAACAGCCTTTTTAAAAGAGGGGTCACTGCCAAACTTGTGGGGCCAGAAGACTCAAAGTTCGGGAGAGACCTTGAGAGGGGTCACCTTCGAGGGTTCTGGGGCCAGTTTGCCCCTTGTGGCCGGAGTTGAAAAATGGGTCACCCTTCACTGGTAGACGTGTAGCGCTGGGATCGATGGGCTAGCGGGCCCCAATTTAGGATGGGGCTTAAGAGAGGTCCGTTCTCGGTCCCTGTGGGGCAAATGGGTCCCCTTGGGGTCATCAGTCCCCATGGGTGGGGCTAGAATTTTTTAACCACTGGTCAAGCCCCTCATGATGGGGTCAGACCTAACCCTATTTGTTTTGAAGATTAGTGGGGCCCAACTCTGTGCCCACGTGGGATCCATTTGGGGCGAAGGGCCATAAATGTTACCTGACATGACCCTTTTAAGAGGGTGGCCCCAAACTATTGTGGGTCCCTTTAGGGACCTGCCTTTCCAGGGATAGTAAGAGAACCCCTCGAGGGGTCGGGGGGGGGGCAAAAAATAGGGTCCCCAAGTACTTCGGGTACCGAGATATGAACCCTCCGAAATAGCCCCTTTTTCTCTTTTGGACCCTTTTTGCAAATTTTGTAGCTCCGGAGTGGAAGGGGCTACGGAACTGAAATTGGGACAAGGACCTTGGATGGGGCCCCCTTGATGCCCCATGGGTCCAGTTTGCCCCCTGGGGCAGGATTTTCCTGAGTGATCACCCTCTAGTGCAAGACCTGTAGGTCCGGGGTCGATGAGGCTAGGATACCCCAATTTGGAAAAGGGTCCTTGGAAGGGGGCGATCTCGATCCCTGTGGGGTCCCAGAGCCCCAGTGGGGTCAGGGGCCATCAGGGATGGGGCCAACATTTTTATAGTCAGGACTGAGACCTACTGGATGGGGCCAAACCAGATCCCTTTCTGTGCGAGAAATGTTGGGGTCACACTCTGTGGCCCCATGGGGCCGTATTGGGGCTAGAGGGCTAAATACCCACCCTGACCACACCCTTCTAAAGGGGTGACCCCAATCCACTTTCGACCCTTGTTGGGAGTTGCCCTTCTAGGGGTCAACAGAGCCCCTTTCTGGGAGTTCCTGTGCGGAAAATGGGGTCCCTAGGTCCCGAGGTATGGTCACCGTGCTTGCTGGAAAGAGGGGTGATTTTTATAGGGCTACTTGGCTACTTGGAGGGCAGAAATGGCTACTGGGTCCTGGAAAATTGTCTAAGTGTTTTAGGGCCAAAACGGCTACCTGACAGAAGTGAGGCAAAGGGTCCCCAATTCGACAGAGGGACCCTCGGAAGGGGGCGATCCGAAATCCTCATGGGGTGACATGGCCCCTCCGGTCATCGGGAATCCCATGGGGAGTACTCCTTTTCTTTTAAGGTTTGGTGCTCTGGAACGGATGGGGCAATGGGCCCCCAATCGGTTCGAGGCTCCTTCCATGGGGTGCCTCTCGGACCCCATGGGGCCAATTTGCCCCATGCAAGCATTGTTCGCACGAGTGATATTCCTTTTTGAATAACTTTTTGGGGGTGTTTGGGCTTCCGGGTCTAGTATGAGCTGAAGGGCCCTTCGGGGACGCGACCCCAACAGGTCCGGGGCCAGTGAGCCCCCTTTTTTTGAAAAGTCGGAATTTTGTCCCTTCCCGGTCATCACCTCAAAATCATTTTTTCGCGGGTCCGGAACTGATGGGGCTAGAGAGCTAAAATTACCGGAGGACCCTTAATAGGGATGGTAGTCGCCCCTCATGGGGTCTGTTGCCCCTTGGGGTCGAAGGGCCCATATGGTAACCTTCGAATTTTGGGTTATTTTTGAGTGCGTTTGAGCCCCATCTATGTTTTACCCAATCCTAGAGAGGCATTGTCTATCCTCAAAAAGTTTGTTGACAACAACTCCCCAATGGACCCCATGTTTCCATTTTCGACCTTTTTTCTAAGAGTCGTTGCCCTAAGGTCGAGGGGGTTGGAGGGTTCCAATTTTCGCGAGGAACCTCTTAAGGGACAGCCCTCGACTCCCACGGGGGAAATTTAGCCCCTTGAAATCAGGGGTCAAGTGGGGCCCAAGTCGATTTTTTCACTTTTTTCTACTTTTTTGAAGGGCCGGAAGTCCTAGAAGCCTTAGTGCTAGGGAATCGACATTCACGTGAGATGGGACCCCAAACCTCCCCTATGAGATCCCAAAACAACAGCGTCGTACAGGGTAGCGGAGATATGGGGTCAGGACTGAAGTCCCCCAATGGCCAAACTGGTGAAAATGGGCAATTTTTGAAAGACGCTATCTCCAAGATCCGTTGAGGGATCTTGTTGCCCTTTACAGGGCCAACATAGAAAGGATTGTGCAATTCGGGACCCAAAAATCAGGTGCCTGGGTCAAGGGCAAAGGATCTGTCTGACCCCCACCCTAGCCCCACCCTTTTGGGGCGAGTCGGCGACTTTGATTCTTCACTGAGCCCAAGTCTTTGGGGCTACCGAAGACCCCTTAACACCCAAACATGACCTGGCCCCACTCTATTGCCCCATGGTTGAAAATAGGGGATAGGGGCCAAGACCACTCCCCAAGGCCTCCGGGAAGTAACTGGAGTGTCACCCGTCGCCTTTGACTTCTTCTGTAATATCCTTTTAGGAGCCGATCTGAAATGTTAAGGGTCCTTTGGGGTCGAAAGAAGGGGTCTAACCCCCTTTTCTAAAGGGGCACAACCCTGAAAAACCCTTTGAGAGCGAGCCCTGCACTTTAAGGGCAAGTGGCTACCATAGTAAAACATCATCCTATCCCCTTTCCAGGCTGATTTCAGGCGCGAAACTTGCCAGATCCGTAGGGCAGGGTCCACTCTTTATTACCCCACCCAGAAAAAATCTCTGAGGGGGCGCTTAGCACCCGGGGTGGGGGTTGAAAAAAGGCTCGAACTGGCCACCGATATGAGATGTTAGGGCCAGTCTTGGCTTCAAAAAAAAAACTTCAAAGTCCATCCCCAGCCCCCAAGTTGGGGATCGGGCTGTAATTTTGGGAGGGTAGGTTTTCAACCATTGTCCCTCGGACCAGGGTAAAAATCCAAGTAAAAATCCAAGGAAAAAGAAAAACATACTATTAACCCCAAAAAATGAAGTACTTTTGTACTTAGACATTATTATAGGGTAAGTTGGTTATACCCCTCAGACCATCCTCGTTCCTGGGTCCCTTGGAGCCATATTTCTAGGGGTGCTGGGCTATCCCTTCCCAAAGGGTTAGCCCTTAATTTTGACCCCCTATTCAACCCCTAGTTAGTTTTATCTAATCCTTTATGGGAAATCAGAGTTTAAGGGCATTTTTCGCCTTATTAGGGATTTTGCCATAACTTTGTCCAAAAAAAACCCTAGCGTCCCGGGGGTTGGGGCACGTTAAAACTTGGCGATTTCCGCAGGATCTAACACCCACGCCGTGCCCACACCTTAATTACTCTACCCACGGGACTTGATATTTTAATTAGGCCGGCAACTAGGGTTAGGTTTAAGAACACCATAATTAGGGTAAAACTTATCTGGTATCCCTCAAAAGTAGGTGTTTAGATCGACCGGTTACCCGGGCTAGTTGAGCCTTGATAATTAACTCGGTATCCCTGAAAGGCAGGTCTAGCATAGAGCTCGCTGGGTGGTAAAGCTTATCTGGTATCCCTCAAAAGTAGGTGTTTAGATCTCCCGGGAACCCGGGCTAGTTGAGCCTTGATAATTAACTCGGTATCCCTGAAAGGCAGGTCTAGCATAGGGCTCGCTGGGTGGTAAAGCTTATCTGGTATCCCTCAAAAGTAGGTGATTTTAGGGCCCAGGAACCCGGGCTAGTTGAGCCTTGATAATTAACTTGGTATCCTTGAAAGGCAGGTCTAGCATAGGGCTCGCTGGGTGGTAAAGCTTATCTGGTATCCCTCAAAAGTAGGTGTTTAGATCGCCCGGGAACCCGGGCTAGTTGAGCCCTATTAATGAACTTAGTATCCCTGAAAGGCAGGTCTGGGATAGGTCTCGCTGGGTGGTAAAGCTTATCTGGTATCCCTCAAAAGTAGGTGTTTAGATCTCCCGGGAACCCGGGCTAGTTGAGCCTTGATAATTAACTCGGTATCCCTGAAAGGCAGGTCTAGCATAGGGCTCGCTGGGTGGTAAAGCTTATCTGGTATCCCTCAAAAGTAGGTGACTTTAGGGCCCGGGAACCCGGGCTAGTTGAGCCTTGATAATTAACTCGGTATCCCTGAAAGGCAGGTCTAGCATAGGGCTCGCTGGGTGGTAAAGCTTATCTGGTATCCCTCAAAAGTAGGTGATTTTAGGGCTCAGGAACCCGGGCTAGTTGATCCTTGATAATTAACTTGGTATCCCTGAAAGGCAGGTCTAGCATAGGTCTCGCTGGGTGGTAAAGCTTATCTGGTATCCCTCAAAAGTAGGTGTTTAGATCGCCCGGTTACCCGGGCTAGTTGAGCCTTGATAATTAACTTGGTATCCCTGAAAGGCAGGTCTAGCATAGGTCTCGCTGGGTGGTAAAGCTTATCTGGTATCCCTCAAAAGTAGGTGACTTTAAGGCCTGGTTACCCGGGCTAGTTGAGCCCTATTAATAAACTTGGTATCCCTGAAAGGCAGGTCTAGCATAGGGCTCGCTGGGTGGTAAAGCTTATCTGGTATCCCTCAAAAGTAGGTGACTTTAGGGCCCGGGAACCCGGGCTAGTTGAGCCTTGATAATTAACTCGGTATCCCTGAAAGGCAGGTCTAGCATAGGGCTCGCTGGGTGGTAAAGCTTATCTGGTATCCCTCAAAAGTAGGTGACTTTAGGGCCCGGGAACCCGGGCTAGTTGAGCCTTGATAATTAACTCGGTATCCCTGAAAGGCAGGTCTAGCATAGGGCTCGCTGGGTGGTAAAGCTTATCTGGTATCCCTCAAAAGTAGGTGATTTTAGGGCTCAGGAACCCAGGCTAGTTGAGTCTTGATAATTAACTCGGAATCCCTGAAAGGCAGGTCTAGCATAGATCTCGCTGGGTGGTAAAGCTTATCTGGTATCCCTCAAAAGTAGATGATTTTAGGGCCCAGGAACCCGGGCTAATTGAGCCTTGATAATTAACTTGGTATCCTTGAAAGGCAGGTCTAGCATAGGGCTCGCTGGGTGGTAAAGCTTATCTGGTATCCCTCAAAAGTAGGTGATTTTAGGGCTCAGGAACCCAGGCTAGTTGAGTCTTGATAATTAACTCGGAATCCCTGAAAGGCAGGTCTAGCATAGATCTCGCTGGGTGGTAAAGCTTATCTGGTATCCCTCAAAAGTAGATGATTTTAGGGCCCAGGAACCCGGGCTAGTTGAGCCTTGATAATTAACTTGGTATCCTTGAAAGGCAGGTCTAGCATAGGGCTCGCTGGGTGGCAAAGCTTATCTGGTATCCCTCAAAAGTAGGTGTTTAGATCTCCCGGGAACCTGGGCTAGTTGAGTCTTATTAAGTAACTTGGTATCCCTGAAAGGCAGGGCTAGCATAGGCCTCGCTGGGTGGCAAAGCTTATCTGGTATCCCTCAAAAGTAGGTGTTTATATCGCCCTGGATCTTGAGTTAGTTTGGTCTTAATAATTAACTCGATATCCAGAAGCAGGTTTTGAGGAATGGTCTTTTTAGTGAGTTATAATGTTGAATGAAAGTTTTGAGTTGATTTTGTGTACTGAATGAGGGGGGGGGGGGGTCATTAAAATAATTTCTATGATTAACTTTTGATCAAAAATACCCTTCTGTACTCTCAAAAATAATTTCTAAAGATATGTTACTTTGACCACCGCTAGATATCATCAGTTTTGCTTTTAATAAGACTTCTTATTAAATATTATTTTTTTCCATGTTGCATTCGCTGTTTTATCTACTTCCTAGGGGCGAGATCGAAAGTTCAATGTCTGATAAAAAAACTAAATTCACATAGTTTTTACGTCCCCCCCCCTATCCGCCCCCACAACGACCCCCTAAACTAGATATGATGAGTGTTTAAACTATAATCGATTAACAAGTAAGAACAAACGAGTATAAATAACTCTGTATACCCTATCTTCTGTTTATTCACAAATGAAAGTGTAGATTAAAACTATCAAATGTTCATTAAAATGTAATATCGTCATGTAGTTTTAACAGTCACTTGTCTTTCTCCTTTTTCGACTAATGTGTAATCGATGTCGGATGAGAGAAACTTACAGAAGTTTTAACACCCCCCCTCCTCCCCCTAACTATTTGAATTTAGATTTTTATCCGAAATCAATCTGTTGATCTCGCCCCTTACAGTTTTTTATATCAAATTTCTTACTGTTTTTAACATCTGAGAGAATTAGGGTTTGATTAATTATGTTAATTAAATAATACTCTGTATACTTTCTATCAAATCGTATTTCTCTCCATATTGCGTTCATTGCTTTATTTATTTCTTACATTTTTAATAGTTCAGCTAATTAGAGTTTAATTAGTAATCTTAATTAGTAAAAAAAATCCCAACAATTTTCTTTGCCTTCTTTATCGTAAACACATTTCTTTACGAAATTATTCGACGTACGACTTATCTTTCTATCTATGATCAGGGGCAAGTAACTCGTGGGTCACCTGCTTTTGAGGGATACCATCTAGTCATAACCTAAATGACAGCCACTCTTTACTGTCTATATTCCCTGAAAATTTCACGTCTCTATCTGAAAGAGTTCTCAAAAAAAAGAAGTAAACCTAAGAAAGAAAAAGTAGTAGGTTACTACCGACCGGAAGTCAATTTTGAAAAACAAAATTATCAAAACTTTGGAAGTTTATACTTTTATTAAGACATGTGAAAATCATATGAAAGACTTCAAATATAAGCGAGATTTATGGGGACAAAGAGACGAAAATTAAAAAGGTATTTTATCAAGAAACCGGAAGTAGTCGTTTTGACTACCGACAGAGTCAATATTCTTTTGACACTTTGAAAGAGACTTAATAAACTAGTATAGGTTTCAATTTAAAGGAAAAAGTTTGAAATTTGCGATTCTTTCCATCACTTCCGGTGACGACAGGAAGTGACGGTCGACATGTTCAACCCACTACTGCACGCCTACAAACGGAGATTGATCATCCCTGAATGTTTGATGAACCTATATTTTACTTTTTCCAAGAAAAATGCTGGACAAAATTCCTTTTGAGAAACAAAAAATCGGCCATATTTTCCGACCGGAAGTGAATTTTGTAAAAACAAAAAGAATTATAGCAAGGTCATTTCATAAGACATTATTCCTGAAAATTTCAGCCATCTCTGAGAAATCACTCGAAGAAATCGGAAAATTGACAATTATTCAAATACTTCCGGTATAGACCGGAAGTGACGGACAAAAAAATTGAATGTATATGTACAATGGACTAATGTTAGTTGATCAACTCTACAAGTTTCAAGCGTCTATCTATATTCATTATTGAGAAACTGAAAAAACAAGGTTTGAATATGTCCACCCTATATCTCACGACCGGAAGTGAATTTTTTCAAAAATATTTAAATTTACTCTAGACATTTATAGTGTCTATAACATATGTAAAATACAAATCATTAACTTGTTTTATGACCGAGATTTATGGCACTTAAAAATGAGAGAATGAATAGTCTTTCTTTGATATAACCGGAAGTTAAAGTTTCAAATTCCGGTGGGGTCAACATTTTTTTGAGAATTAGAACCAGACCTAGTAAACCGATATAGGTTTCAGTTTGAAAGAAAAAAGTTTGAAATTTATGATTCATCAATCACTTCCGGTGACGACCGGAAGTGACGGCCAACATTCTTAACCCCCTATTGCATGCCTACAAAGTGAGATCTATTAACTCTGAAAATTTGGTGACTCTATCTTTTACCGTTTTTGAGAAAAACGCTGGACAACGAAAACAGCTAATAAGCTGTATTTGCCGACCGGAAGTAAATTTTACAAAAATATTTGACGTTACCCTAGACATTTATAGTGTCTATAATATATGTAAAACTCAACTCATTAACTAGTTTCATGACCGAGATTTATGGCACTGAAAATGAGAGAATGAATAGTCTTTATTTGATATAACCGGAAGTTGAAGATTCAACTTCCGGTGGGGTCAACATTTTTTTGAGAATTAGAAACGAGATATAGTAAACCGAAATAGGTTTCAATTTGAAAGAAAAAAGTTTGAAATTCATGATTCCTTTAATCACTTCCGGTGACGACCGGAAGTGACGGCCGACATTATTAACCCCCTACTGCACGCCCACGAAGTGAGATCTATTAACTCTGAAAATTTGGTGACTCTATCTTTTACCGTTTTTGAGAAAAACGCTGGACAAGATATGTTGTAAAAAGACGAAAATTGGACATATCTTGCGACCGGAAGTGAATTTTGAAAAAATGAAAAAAATGCCTTGAGGTACCATCGTTGTCTATAACCTGTGAAAGTTTCAGGAAAATCCATCCAACGGTCTAGGAGACGAAAGGGAAAAAAAAAAAAATAACTAGGTCTAATTGTAACGGGGACCGTTACATATGTTCCCCAAACCTCCCCCAAATAAAATGTGATGTCCTTGTGAATCTATAGCAAAAAATCATTTTATTTTAGCCTTTAATTACGTGTAGTACGTTTAATATGGTCATTTCAGTACCAAGAAATGAAAGAAAGCGTTGCACGTGCATACACGCGCACGCGTGTATGATTTCGAATTTCTGTTGATGTCGTTCAACAGGCATTTGTATCATATACCCACAGTATGAATTTCATAACGTTTCCACCAAATATAAGGAAGTTATAGCGATTTTAAAATCGTCCAATCAGAATTCAGCACACGTGCATGCACGTGCTGAGCAGTAATTCTAACCACAGCAATTTGTAAGGAGTACCAAGACACATCTAAATCCCTCATATCAATAGAATTTCATGAAAAACAAAAACGTTATCGTCCTTTAAAAATCGAACATTTGAAAAACGTCGCACGCGCATGCGCGTATGCGTTGGCATTTTTTTGTTAAATCAATATATAGATACACATATTGTCTACGTATGCTGTGAATATCAACTCATTCGCTTCATAAATAAGATAGTTACAAACGTTTTAGCATTATCCAATCAAAATGAAGCGCACGTGCATGCGCGTGCAAATTGGTAATTTTGACCATGTAAATCAGTTAAGGGTCTCAATATCTACCTATGATATGAATTTCAAGCCATTTCAATGAACAACAAAAAAGTTAGACTGATTCCAAAGTTAGCGTACAAATTTTGTAATGCGCGTGCACGCGCATTCGTGCGCGTGCTGGCAAAATAACTATTATTTTTCATATGTACAAATGATATACTATCATCCTATTTAGGTTTTATATCGCTTCCTTCAATATTCTGATTTTCCATTTTTTGTACCCAAATTGCAATGCACGTGCGCGCGCGTGCATGCACGTGCAGACAAAATGACTATCACTATGCACATCTACAAACGCTATACTATCATCCTGGAAAGTTTCATATCGATCCCTTTTGTAGTTTCTGAGAACACTACCGGACAAAAAAGTACCAGAGAAAAAGAATAATAACTAGATGCGATCTCGTTGCGAGCAACGAGTGGGTCTTCCGTCCAATTTTAGATGTGATGAGATAAGAATTTCACTGAGATTTTCGTTCATAAATAATGATACAAATATATTGTCTAGACGTACAATTTAGCTTCGGTAATGTTTTATAAATATTGATCATTTAAGTGTTATAAATTAAAGACTCTCTGCCCCTCTCGGCCACTAATTAAAGGGATCAGCCTTTTTTCGAGAAAAAAGTTAATAATGTTATTTACTGCGAAAACAATTCGACTGATCAGGCGAGTCATGTCGCCCGAAGGCCTATTTTTTGATATCATTCTAGATATATCTCGCAAAACTGAACAAATTTTGTTCTACATGTCCTATCAAAATTTTCTTCAGAAAAAAAGTTATTGATTGCGACATTTATCAGACTGTGAAGGCGAGTCATAAGGCCCGTGGGCCTTTTTCTTGATATCGTATGAAAGATCTTGCAAAACTGAACAACTTTTGTTCTACATGTCTAATCAAAAGATTCTCGAGAAAAAAGTTAGTAATTATGACACTAATCAAACTGTTCAGGCGAGCCATGGGGCCCGTTCGCCTTTTTGATGATGTTGTTCGAAAGATCTTGCAAAGCTGAACAACTTTTGTTCTAGATGTCTTATTAAAAGTTTCTTGACAAAAATGTAATAGATTGCAACAATAACCCAATTATTCAGGTGAGCCATGAGACCCACAGGCCTATTTCTTAACATCGTTAGTTAACGCTTGCGAAACTGAACAACTTTCGTTCTACATGTCTTGTCAAAAGTTTCTCGAGAAAAAAGTTATTAATGTTATTGATTGTGATACAAATTCGACTGTTCAGGCGAGCCATGACGCCCGGAGGCCTATTTTTTGACATCATTAGATAGATCTTCCAAAACTGAACAACTTTCATTCTACATGTCTTATCAAAAGTTTCGTGAGAAAAAAGTTAATCATTGTAACAGAAATTCAATGGTTCAGGCGAGCCATTAGGCCCATGGGCGCATTTCTTGATATCACACGAAAGATCTCAATAAACTGTACAACTTTTGTTATATATGTCTAATCAAAATATTTACGAATAAAAAGTTCTGATTTAAAACGTGAAAAAAAATTGGGCACTTTTTAAAACTCCATTTTCGACCCCTACCGAGGTTCCATACTAGGCACTTCCGGAAATTTTGAAAACCGATGTGCACAACTACAACATGTCATCTAACATCACTGAAAATTTCAGCATTCTAGCTTTTGTCGTTTTTGAGTTTTTGTCCGGACAAAATGGTCATCTGAAAATCGATAAAAGGGGGATAACTTCCAACCGGAAGTGAATTTTCGAAAATCCAAAAAAAGATATAAACTTCAGATAGCAATGCATCAACCCTAAAAATTTGAAGCAAATCGATCAAGCCATCTCTGAGAAATCCTCTGCACAAAATCGGTAAGGAAAAAAAAAAGAATAAAAATAATAATAATAATAAGAAGAAAAGTGAAAAATCAACAATAGAATAATAGAAGGTTCTTCCGCTGAAGACGGAAGACCCTAACTAGTTCTAAATGTAACGGGGACCGTTACAGATGTTCCCCAAACCTCCCCCAATTAAAAAGTGATGTCCTTGTGAATCTATAGGAAAAAAATCATTTTATTTTAGCCTTTAATTACATGTAGTACGTTCAATATGGTCATTTCAGTACCAAGAAATGAAAGAAAGCGTTGGACGTGCATACACGCGCACGCGTGTATGATTCCGAATTTTTATTGATGTCGTTCAACAGGCATTTGTATCATATACCCACAGTATGAATTTCATAACCTTTCCACCAAATATAAGGAAGTTATAGCGATTTCAAAATCAGAATTCAGCACACGTGCATGCACGTGCTGAGCAGTAATTCTAACCACAGCAATTTGTAAGGAGTACCAAGACACATCTAACCCCCTAATATCAATAGAATTTGATGAAAAACAAAAACGTTATCGTTCTTTAAATATTGAACATTTGAAAAACGTTGTACGCGCATGCGCGTGTGCATTGGCATTTTTTGTTACACCAAAATAAAGATACACATATTGTCTACGTAAGCTGTGAATATCATCTCATTCGCTTCATCAATAAGATAGTTACAGACGTTTTAGTACTATCCAATCAAAATGAAGCGCACGTGCATGCGCGTGCAAATTGGTAATTTTGACCATGCAAATCAGTTAAGGGTTTCAATATCTACCTATGATATGAATATCAAGCCATTTCAATGAAGAACAAAAAAGTTAGACTGATTCCAAAGTTAGAGTACAAATTTTGTAATGAACGTGCACGCGCATGCGTGCGCGTGCAGAGAAAATAAATATGATTTTTGATATCTACAAATGATATACTACCATCCTATTTAGGTTTCATATCGATCCCTTTAATATTCTGATTTTCCATTTTTTGTACCCAAATTGCAGTGCACGTGCGCGCGCGTGCATGCATGTGCAGACAAAATGACTATCACTATGCACATCTACAAACGCTATACTATCATCCTGGAAAGTTTCATATCGATCCCTTTTGTAGTTTCTGAGAACACTACCGGACAAAAAAGTACCGGAGAAAAAGAATAATAACTAGACACGATCTCGTTGCGAGCAACGAGTAGGTCTTCCGTCCGATTTGTTGATGCACTCGGAGTTAAAAAAAAAAAAAAAAAAAGACAAATGAGTCCCAATTTAGTTTCCGACTTTAAGACACTTTAGATATAATCAAGTTTTCATATCATAAGCTTCTGAAGCAAAGTTGCGGTGAAATTCGTTTGAAATTCGACTCTCCAGGCGAGCCATAAGGCCCGCGGGCCTATTTCTTGATGTCATTTGTTAGCCCTCTATAGACTCAACAACTTTAGTTCTATATGTCTTTACAAAATATTTACCTGTAAAAAGTTATTGAGATCGACCGATATCGACAAAAAATCGACTCTACAGGCGAGCCATTAGGACCATAGGCCTATTTCTTGATATCAATCGATAGATCTCGATAAACTGAACAACTTTTGTTCAATATGTCCTTACAAAATATTTACCAGTTACAAGTTTTTGAAATCGACTGATATCGACAAAAATCGACTCTACAGGCGTGCCATGAGGCCCACAGACCCATTTTTTGATATTGATCGATAGGTTATGACACATTGAACAACTTTTATTCAATAATGCTTTTCAAAAAATATGTCGTTTTAAAGATATGAGGCGTCAAATATTTACGATTTTGGCCCTTAAAATCTCTAATGACGTAACATATGACCTACTTTTTGATTTGATAAGATCAAGCTCGTTGAGATGAACATTTCCGCTTCTACAACTTATTATAAAATATTAATAGTTTCTGAGATATTCTCAAAAACATTTGGACCCTTCTGAACCCCTAATTTAAAGGGCCAGCCCGTTTTGCTTGATATCGTAAGAAAGGCCTAGTCATTTTAAACATTTTTTGCTCAACAAGAATTTAGAAATTCTTTACCGTTCTCGAGTTATCTCTACAAGAAATATTTAGGGGCCAAACTGTAGCTCCCTAACGGGGCCACATAGGGAAAAAACGAAATGTACATATTGTTTAGATTATCATTCTGAACAACTTTTGTTCAATAATGCTTTTCAAAATATTTGTCATTTTCAAGATATGAGGCGTCAATTATTTATGATTTTGGCCCTTAAAATCCCTTATTATGTAACATATGACCTACTTTTTGATTTGATAAGAACAAGCTCGTTTAGATGAACATTTCCGCTTCAATGACTTATTACAAAATATTAATAGTTTCTGAGATATTCTCATAAACCTTTGGACCCTTCTGGGCCCCTAATTTAAAGGGTCAGCCCCTTTTGCTTGATATCGTAAGAAAGGTCATGACATTTCAAACATTTTTTGTTCAACAAGTATTTAGAAATTCTTTACCGTTCTCGAGTTATTTCTAGAAGTAATTTTTAGGGGCCAAACTGTAGCTCCCTAACGGGGCCACATAGGGTAAAAACGAAATATGCATATTGTTCAGATCATCATTCTGAACAACTTTTGTTCTTTATTGCTTTTCAAAATATTTGTTGTTTTCGAGATACAAGGGGTAAAAAATATATGGTTTTGGCCCTTAAAATCCCTTATTACGTAACATATGACCTAAATTTTTATATGAATAGATTTGGATAGTTGAGATGAACATTTTTTGTTCTTTGACTTATACCAAAATATTAACGATTTTTGAGATATTTGATCTAGACTTTGAGCCCTTCTAGATCCCTAATTGAAGGGGCTAGCCCCTAAATCTTGATATTTTCGATAAGATCTCGTAAAAGTGCACAACTTTTGTTCTACATGTCTTAACAAAATATTTGCAAGAAAAAAGATATTGGAGATGAAAGGTCAAAAATCGCCGAAATGGACGAAAAATTTTGTCATCCATTTTTTCAGGTCCAGGCGAGCGTTTAGGCAAATCGCCTCCGGTAAAATCGAATCCCCCACAAATCTTCTAAAATGCTTACTCTATCTTGTGTAGAAATTTCAAGACTCTAGCTTCAAAACTAAGGGAGGAGATGTGTGGACAACAAGGCCCTTCAAAAAGTCACTAAAAGAGAGATAACTCCTGACCGGAAGTGACGTCATGCACGAAATTTTGCAAGCAAAGTCTCGTCACCAAAAGACATCTTTCCTGAAAATTTCGTGAAAATCGATCGAGAAATGGCTGAGTAAAACGCGTGTACTACCAAGGAAAATAATAATAATAATAATAATAATAATGAAGAAGAAGAACGCGAACAATAATAGTAAGGTCTTCCGCAGGAGACGGAAGACCTTAATAACTAGACACGATCTCGTTGCGAGCAACGAGTAGGTCTTCCGTCCGATTTGTTTATGCACTCGGAGTTAAAAAAAAAAAAAAAAAAAAAAAGACAAATGAGTCCCAATTTAGTTTCCGACTTTAAGACACTTTAGATATAATCAAGTTTTCATATCATAAGCTTCTGAAGCAAAGTTGCGGTGAAATTCGTTTGAAATTCGACTCTCCAGGCGAGCCATAAGGCCCGCGGGCCTATTTCTTGATGTCATTTGTTAGCCCTCTATAGACTCAACAACTTTAGTTCTATATGTCTTTACAAAATATTTACCTGTAAAAAGTTATTGAGATCGACAGATATCGACAAAAAATCGACTCTACAGGCGAGCCATTAGGACCATAGGCCTATTTCTTGATATCAATCGATAGATCTCGATAAACTGAACAACTTTTGTTCAATATGTCCTTACAAAATATTTACCAGTTACAAGTTTTTGAAATCGACTGATATCGACAAAAATCGACTCTACAGGCGAGCCATGAGGCCCACAGACCCATTTTTTGATATTGATCGATAGGTTATGACACATTGAACAACTTTTATTCAATAATGCTTTTCAAAAAATATGTCGTTTTAAAGATATGAGGCGTCAAATATTTACGATTTTGGCCCTTAAAATCTCTAATGACGTAACATATGACCTACTTTTTGATTTGATAAGATCAAGCTCGTTGAGATGAACATTTCCGCTTCTACAACTTATTATAAAATATTAATAGTTTCTGAGATATTCTCAAAAACATTTGGACCCTTCTGAACCCCTAATTTAAAGGGCCAGCCCGTTTTGCTTGATATCGTAAGAAAGGCCTTGTCATTTTAAACATTTTTTGCTCAACAAGTATTTAGAAATTCTTTACCGTTCTCGAGTTATCTCTACAAGAAATATTTAGGGGCCAAACTGTAGCTCCCTAACGGGGCCTCATAGGGAAAAAACGAAATGTACATATTGTTTAGATTATCATTCTGAACAACTTTTGTTCAATAATGCTTTTCAAAATATTTGTCATTTTCAAGATATGAGGCGTCAATTATTTATGATTTTGGCCCTTAAAATCCCTTATTATGTAACATATGACCTACTTTTTGATTTGATAAGAACAAGCTCGTTTAGATGAACATTTCCGCTTCAATGACTTATTACAAAATATTAATAGTTTCTGAGATATTCTCATAAACCTTTGGACCCTTCTGGGCCCCTAATTTAAAGGGTCAGCCCCTTTTGCTTGATATCGTAAGAAAGGTCATGACATTTCAAACATTTTTTGTTCAACAAGTATTTAGAAATTCTTTACCGTTCTCGAGTTATTTCTAGAAGTAATTTTTAGGGGCCAAACTGTAGCTCCCTAACGGGGCCACATAGGGTAAAAACGAAATATGCATATTGTTCAGATCATCATTCTGAACAACTTTTGTTCTTTATTGCTTTTCAAAATATTTGTTGTTTTCGAGATACAAGGGGTAAAAAATATATGGTTTTGGCCCTTAAAATCCCTTATTACGTAACATATGACCTAAATTTTTATATGAATAGATTTGGATAGTTGAGATGAACATTTTTTGTTCTTTGACTTATACCAAAATATTAACGATTTTTGAGATATTTGATCTAGACTTTGAGCCCTTCTAGATCCCTAATTGAAGGGGCTAGCCCCTAAATCTTGATATTTTCGATAAGATCTCGTAAAAGTGCACAACTTTTGTTCTACATGTCTTAACAAAATATTTGCAAGAAAAAAGATATTGGAGATGAAAGGTCAAAAATCGCCGAAATGGACGAAAAATTTTGTCATCCATTTTTTCAGGTCCAGGCGAGCGTTTAGGCAAATCGCCTCCGGTAAAATCGAATCCCCCACAAATCTTCTAAAATGCTTACTCTATCTTGTGTAGAAATTTCAAGACTCTAGCTTCAAAACTAAGGGAGGAGATGTGTGGACAACAAGGCCCTTCAAAAAGTCACTAAAAGAGAGATAACTCCTGACCGGAAGTGACGTCATGCACGAAATTTTGCAAGCAAAGTCTCGTCACCAAAAGACATCTTTCCTGAAAATTTCGTGAAAATCGATCGAGAAATGGCTGAGTAAAACGCGTGTACTACCAAGGAAAATAATAATAATAATAATAATAATAATAATGAAGAAGAAGAACGCGAACAATAATAGTAAGGTCTTCCGCAGGAGACGGAAGACCTTAATAACTAGACACGATCTCGTTGCGAGCAACGAGTAGGTCTTCCGTCCGATTTGTTTATGCACTCGGAGTTAAAAAAAAAAAAAAAAAAAAAAAGACAAATGAGTCCCAATTTAGTTTCCGACTTTAAGACACTTTAGATATAATCAAGTTTTCATATCATAAGCTTCTGAAGCAAAGTTGCGGTGAAATTCGTTTGAAATTCGACTCTCCAGGCGAGCCATAAGGCCCGCGGGCCTATTTCTTGATGTCATTTGTTAGCCCTCTATAGACTCAACAACTTTAGTTCTATATGTCTTTACAAAATATTTACCTGTAAAAAGTTATTGAGATCGACAGATATCGACAAAAAATCGACTCTACAGGCGAGCCATTAGGACCATAGGCCTATTTCTTGATATCAATCGATAGATCTCGATAAACTGAACAACTTTTGTTCAATATGTCCTTACAAAATATTTACCAGTTACAAGTTTTTGAAATCGACTGATATCGACAAAAATCGACTCTACAGGCGAGCCATGAGGCCCACAGACCCATTTTTTGATATTGATCGATAGGTTATGACACATTGAACAACTTTTATTCAATAATGCTTTTCAAAAAATATGTCGTTTTAAAGATATGAGGCGTCAAATATTTACGATTTTGGCCCTTAAAATCTCTAATGACGTAACATATGACCTACTTTTTGATTTGATAAGATCAAGCTCGTTGAGATGAACATTTCCGCTTCTACAACTTATTATAAAATATTAATAGTTTCTGAGATATTCTCAAAAACATTTGGACCCTTCTGAACCCCTAATTTAAAGGGCCAGCCCGTTTTGCTTGATATCGTAAGAAAGGCCTTGTCATTTTAAACATTTTTTGCTCAACAAGTATTTAGAAATTCTTTACCGTTCTCGAGTTATCTCTACAAGAAATATTTAGGGGCCAAACTGTAGCTCCCTAACGGGGCCTCATAGGGAAAAAACGAAATGTACATATTGTTTAGATTATCATTCTGAACAACTTTTGTTCAATAATGCTTTTCAAAATATTTGTCGTTTTCAAGATATGAGGCGTCAATTATTTATGATTTTGGCCCTTAAAATCCCTTATTACGTAACATATGACCTACTTTTTGATTTGATAAGAACAAGCTCATTTAGATGAACATTTCCGCTTCAATGACTTATTACAAAATATTAATAGTTTCTGAGATATTCTTATAAACTTTTGGACCCTTCTGGGCCCCTAATTTAAAGGGTCAGCCCCTTTTGCTTGATATCGTAAGAAAGATCATGACATTTCAAACATTTTTTGTTCAACAAGTATTTAGAAATTCTTTACCGTTCTCGAGTTATTTCTAGAAGTAATTTTTAGGGGCCAAACTGTAACTCCTTAACGGGGCCACATAGGGTAAAAACGAAATATGCATATTGTTCAGATCATCATTCTGAACAACTTTTGTTCTTTATTGCTTTTCAAAATATTTGTCGTTTTCGAGATACAAGGGGTAAAATATTTATGGTTTTGGCCCTTAAAATCCCTTATTACGTAACATATGACCTAAATTTTTATATGAATAGATTTGGATTGTTGAGATGAACATTTTTTGTTCTTTGACTTATACCAAAATATTAACGATTTTTGAGATATTTGATCTAGACTTTGAGCCCTTCTAGATCCCTAATTTAAGGGGTTAGCCCCTAAATCTTGATATTTTCGATAAGATCTCGTAAATGTGCACAACTTTTGTTCTACATGTCTTAACAAAATATTTGCAAGAAAAAAGATATTGGAGATCAAAGGTCAAAAATCGCCGAAATCGGCGAAGAATTTTGTCATCCATTTTTTCAGGTCCAGGCGAGCGTTTAGGCAAATCGCCTCCGGTAAAATCGAATCCCCCACAAATCTTCTAAAATGTTTACTCTATCTTGTGTAGAAATTTCAAGACTCTAGCTTCAAAACTAACGGAGGAGACGTCAAGCACGAAATTTTGCAAGCAAAGTCTCGTCACCAAAAGACATCTTTCCTGAAAATTTGGTGAAAATCGATCGAGAAATGGCTGAGAAAAACGCGTGTACTACCAAGGAAAATAATAATAATAATGAAGAAGAACGCGAACAATAATAGTAAGGTCTTCCGCAGGAGACGGAAGACCTTAATAATAATAATAATAATGAAGAAGAAGAACGCGAACAATAATAGTAAGGTCTTCCGCAGGAGACGGAAGACCTTAATAACTAGTTCTAATTGTAACGGGGACCGTTACAGATGTTCCCCAAACCTCCCCCAATTAAAAAGTGATGTCCTTGCGAATCTATAGGAAAAAATCATTTTATTTTAGCCTTTAATTACATGTAGTACGTTCAATATGGCCAAAAAATGAAAGAAAGCGTTGCACGCGCATACACGCGCACGCGTGCATGATTCCGAATTTTTGTTGATGTCGTTCAACAGGCATTTGTATCATATACCCACAGTGTGAATTTCATAACGTTTCCATCAAATATAAGGAAGTTATAGCGATTTTAAAATCGTCCAATCAGAATTCAGCACACGTGCATGCACGTGCTGAGCAGTAATTCTAACCACAGCAATTTGTAAGGAGTACGAAGACACATCTAAACCATTAATATCAATAGAATTTGATGAAAAACAAAAACGTTATCGTCCTTTAAAAATTGAACATTTAAAAAACGTTGCACGCGCATGCACGTGTGCGTTGCCATTTTTTTGTTACACCAATATATAGATACACATATTGTCTACGTATGCTGTGAATATCATCTCATTCGCTTCATAAATAAGATAGTTACAAACGTTTTAGTATTATCCAATCAAAATGAAGCGCACGTGCATGCGCGTGCAAATTGGTAATTTTGACCATGCAGATCAGTTAACGGTCTCAATATCTACCTATGATATGAATTTCAAGCCATTTCAATGAACAACAAAAAAGTTAGACTGATTCCAAAGTTAGTGTACAAATTTTGTAATGCGCGTGTACGCGCATGCGTGCACGTGCTGACAAAAAAACCTATTATTTTTCATATGTACAAATGATATACTACCATCCTATTTAGGTTTTATATCGCTTCCTTCAATATTCTGATTTTCCATTTTTTGTACCAAAATTGCAATGCACGTGCGCGCGCGTGCATGCACATGCAAACAAAATGACTATCACTATGCACATCTACAAACGCTATACTATCATCCTGGAAAGTTTCATATCGATCCCTTTTGTAGTTTCTGAGAACACTACCGGACAAAAAAGTACCGGAGAAAAAGAATAATAATAATAATAATAAGAAACAGAGTATAAACAATATGTTCCCAAACTTTGTTTGGGGAACATAATAATAATAATAATAATAAGAAACAGAGTAAAAACAATATGTTCCCAAACTTTGTTTGGGGAACATAATAATAAACAGTAGAATCACTAGAAGGTCTTCCGTTGGAAACGGAAGACCTTAATAATAATAAGAAACAGAGTAAAAACAATATGTTCCCAAACTTTGTTTGGGGAACATAATAACAAAGTAATAAAACATCAAGTTACAAAAATAGCTACGAGAATTCTAGAGGATTTTCCCAAAGATGGCAGCCAAGCGACACAGCCTTTGAAATGTATGGATTCGTTTATTATCGAAAGAAAAAGACTTGGGTCACCAAATGCTTTCTAGAGACATTCTTGGGTTTTTTCGGGCTATCAAATGAATCAAAAGAAAACGTAGATTAAGCATTGTTTATTCAATAGCATAACATAAATTCAGAGATTTAGATTCTGGTGGTTGTTAATTCAAAAGTTCTCCAACGCAGATGCTTGGGTTCAGGATACACACACACACACACACACACACACACACACACACACACACACACACACACACACACACTCTCTCTCTCTCTCTCTCTCTCTCTCTCTCTCTCTCTCTCTCCCAAGAATAACCTACATTAGTTGATTTAATTACTATAATTTTTGTTGTTGAAAATCTCGCTAAAGCATGTCAACAATGTCTTTTATATCCCAAAAACTCCAAAATAACTCAAATAAGCCCTTTATAAAAATTACCTTCACTGGATATTATAACAGAACTGAGATTATTAAATCAACACACCTCAAATGGTTTTTATATGAAAAATTGACAAATTAAAGGCGATCGGTGATGCAACAAATTGCTTACAAATCGATCGCATAATGCAAAATCTGCGATCGGACAACTAAATATAAGCGATTGGGTATAGACCAACCTAATTAAAATCAGATCCTAAGATACGCAGGGTACTTAGTATACGGCACGGATATAAGAAGTCCGATTTTAATTAGATTGGGTATAGACAACATCATTTTGATTGTTTGACTAGATACTTGACAAGGATATCACATGATCTGAATGAAAGGTGAAGATAGCAAACAGTGATCAATCTCATAACTCCTATAAGCAATACAAAATAGAGAGTTGGGTAAACACGGACCCCTGGATATACCTGAGGTGGGATCAGCTGCCTACGACTAGCTGGGGAAAAAATATTCTATCTGATAATCAAATACCGATCACAAGTATGTATTCAAGTTTTATAAACCATGGATATACTTTACATATTAATTAAGAAAATCTACAAGAAATGAAAAATAAGAAAATTACGGTATTCGTAAATTTTAATCTTAGTCGTAAAATATTTTGTGAATAGGGCCACTCAGGTGCCTAGGAGTAGTAAGCATCTCCTGTCGACCGGTCACACCCGCCGTGAGCCCTTAAATTTATCTTGATCAGGCTACCGGGGTTATTCGTAGTCAAAATCGTGTGCCAAGAACGGCTTAACAATCGATATGCAACACGTCAGAATACTGCTTTGTCAATGTTCGACTGAATCTTTTACCACATTTTGGAGAAATAAAGTATTTCTCATTATACAGATTGGCTAATAGAATTCTGACCTAAAGGAGGATTTCAAATTGATGCTTACATATACTACTCCAATACGCACTTTAAAGAAACATTAAAAATCAAGCTATGGCTTTATGTACTTCATGCAAGAGACTTGCATTCACACGTCAAAAGTCGACCGATTGCGACAATGTCTTTGAATCAATGCAATAACTGTATACCTTTAATCTCAGAAACTTGCAATGCACAAGATGTGTTAGTGAAACACTGATGCCCCTGTACGGTAGCAAAGTAATTCGGTACCAAAAGAAAGGTCTTGTCACGAGGAATACACTTGTGAAATATGAAATCCCTAGCACTAGGCGTTCAAAAGTTATGACCATGGTTCAAGTTTTTGTGGACAAACAGACGGAAAGACGGACAGGACAAAACTATATGCCCCCGAATCTACGATTATGGGGGTATAAAAATTATCATTTTCTGACAGAAACTTCCTGGAGTGTTGAGACATCCTAACCCCCATGCGTGCTTGCGTGTATGTTCAAGTGATCGATTGGATCCTGAATTAACTGTTTTTTATTCACAATTCTGCACTACAATGCATGCACTGTGGGGTTTGTTTTTTAACACACATTTTAGCTGAACAACTGAAATGGAAGGAATTTGTACCTTAACTGTAGTAATGAATCTATTTTGACACGGAATATATGTTCATTTTTACTGATATTTTATCAAGAGGACCAGCTGGAATATATCCTATGTTCGCCTCTTGTGAAGAATTTACGTTCACTCTTCGTCATCGTTGCCTGAATACTGTAGTATCCAGGATTGTTCTTCGCTATTCAGCAATGATTTACGTTAGCTGGGCCGAATAGAAAAAAGAATACTTCGTAGGACGATCGCTAGAGTTGATAAAATTCATTCCGATTTTTCACATTCATGCTCTTTTCCCCTCATTCTTTTCGTTGACAGCATCTAGTGTCCATGAAGAGCCTGATATCGCTTCTTCCTATCGATATCCTCCGAGGCCTGTTTAAATTTCTGTGCAAAATCTGATAGAGCAGAGAAGAGCTCATTTGATGGAAGACTGGTAACTTCGCCAAAATACTCCTATTGTATGAAATTTACAGAAAAATACTCTTATTATGGCACATCTTACAAAATATTCATCATGAATGACTGAGCGATCATCAAACAGAGCTATTGTCGAGTTTGACATAAAAGGACTGATAAAGATTGGGGATCATATTCTCAGAAAGACAGATATTACATTGGGATACAAAACTAGTTGGTTACTGAAATATACGGGATACGCAGGCGAGGATAATAAAGAGTGAAAGGGAGAGACTTGTTAAGCTCTCATGTTTTCGATCCATGCTGAAATAAACAATTACAATGCAATTTGTTTGTCCCTCAACTTGAACACTTCATCAATACTTAAATAAGGCTTATGATGATTTAATATCTAGATAGGTGACATGAAATCAGCATTTTCTTAGTTGTATATGATGATACCATCGCATTAAAAGGTTAGAAGAGATGCGTGGGGCTCTATGGAGGGACTAGTCGGTTGCCTTTACTGGATAGTTGTGGGATACATGTATATTTAAAAGAGTCAGAAAACGCATGACCATGCAAAAGAAATCGCTTTCACAAATAATTACCAGAAGGTGACGATAAGTGGTCTGTATACGAGCACTTTCTTTCTCCAATAGATTCATACTGCTTTCGAAATCCACAAGTTTCAGCTATAAAAAAAAAATCCACGGAATTTGTATAATTTTTAAACTTTTTACACTCCTCTTAAATACTCTGATCGTCTTGTGTGACACAGTACCTGTGCTTTATGAAGAAAATCTGTCTCCATTTCATTTGGTTTCTTTATTTTTGATTTCAACGTCTTCAGATTCTTTTTCAGTTTGGTGAGGTCGCTTTTTAATACTGCAAATACAGCAATGTGTTCAAATGTAGTCATCTCAATCCTTAATTATCATTTGATTTTAAAATTAATAGATATCTCATACAAAAATATTTCTGAAAATTATACCTTCTATTTCAGTGACAAGGGCCTTGATGTTGATATTTTTACACCTGGTTACATTATCCATCGTGTCGGTCCATTTTTTGACATTGGAATCTTTTTCATCCAAGAGTTCCACAAGAAAATGAGAAAAAGTAAAGTCTGTTGTTTTACCTCGCATGTCCATAAACTATATAAAAAGAGGTTAGAATCAGTGTGAAATAAAGGATTGACTTGTGTAATTATCTCGGTGAAGAAAACGATAAATGTTAATCTTCTATCAAAGTTAGCATGGTTTTTCTCTCAAAGACACAAATTAGCAATCTTACCATTCTTATTGACGTTAGTGGAAATCCATGATTTTTATGATCATTATTCATGATGTTACCAATGGCAAGAATGTACTCCATCAAATGTGTAAGGCACGTGTTTTCCTTTAAATCTGAACATGCCTGAGAAAGTTCTTCTATGGACTATTAAAAGACCCATACAAACATTAGATTGCAACATTGTCTTTAAAGTTACAGTTTGCAGTTGTGAAATATATTTTTCAAAAACCCAACAATTTCTGATTGCAGTATTTTAAAACTTACTTCATGAGTACATTTCAATTGTCGTGGAAAATCCCAAAGCAACAGGATAAAATCAAGTCGAGTACCAATGCATTCAATTTCACATAGCTCACACATAAACCGATCGACTGGATCTAATGTGGATTTTTTGTCGGAATAAAGTTTGAACAATTCAATATCTTCCGATGTTGGCTGGTAACGACGAATGGTGGTCAATTTTTCTGCAGGAAAGTATTCATCTTCCGTTACAGAGTTGATAACCTCTCGAATACTACGTGCGCCTTCGGCTCTCAAACCAGTAAGTATAATTCCAAGGTTTCTCGCTCTAGTAGCATCTAACAACAACTTCGTTCCAGCAAATGTTTGCTCTGCTAAAATTTCAAATAGATTTTGCAAATGACAACTCTGCTAAAGATTGAGAAGTTTTTTTTAATGATTTAGCTGCCTGAGAGAGCGGTACCTGTTTTGGTTTGTTGGCTCTCGTCCACAATACTGAAGTGTTCTAGTATCAAATCTGTATTGATGTTATTTTTGCGGTCAGTTGCATGTTTCCAGAATGAAGACTTTACCTATAATCAACATTCATGATATTTTTAACACCAATGTTTATGGTTATTATAATTAGGAATGACAAGCAGAATAATGAAGTCAAGAAATTGTAAAATACTAGCCTGTGATTTGCTCAGTTTCGACCAGTGCAGTGTTCTTAGTTTCTTTGGTTGTGTCCCTTTCGTTAGTGCAGCAGGTGGAGGAGGTGGTGGGCGAGGAACAGTGGGAGGAGAGAGTGGTGGGGAAATTTGGGTTAGTATAGGAGTAATTAAGGGGGCAGGAGGAGGTGGTGGTGGTGGTGGTTGGAAACCATTCTCTGATGATGGAGGCCACTGAGGCAGAGGACTAACTGGTTTGCTGGAGCGCTGAGCGTCTGTTTCTAATGAAGTTGATTCTTTGTTGGTAAACGACGATTCAGGTTCGGGGGACTGTGTGTGAAATAGACGGCTGAGAGAAGATTCAGAGGCTGACATTTCAGCAGAGTATTCTAATAATGTTACCGATTTATCAGCAGATGACTGAGATATATCAGAAGAAAACGATGATATTGACTGTCGATCTTTGTAAATAGGGGATAGCGTAGGCTGAGAGAATGGTGTTTCAAAAGATAGTTTCTGTTGTTCTGAATTGTCTGATGCAGACGACTTCGATAAGTCGGATGCAACTGAAGATGTCGACTGGCGACCTTTTGGTGAAGGAGGTGGTGGTGGTTGGGAAGAAGGTCTATCTAAAGGTAGTTTCCTTTGCTTCTGTTCTTTGTTATTGTTTTCCGTCTGTGATTCATTGGCCTGCATCGAACGTGGAGATTGAGATGGAATAGGGGATACAGGTGGTGCAGGTGGAGGAGGAAGTGATTGACGCTGTTTTAAAGATTCTCTTTGCTTTCGTTTCAATGACGTTGCGTAAAGTGAAGTTTCTTTTTCTTCCTTTTCAACTCTGCTTATATCTGAGTACTTCCCACTGTTATTGTCATGTGATCTGATTGCCAAGTTTACTTTTGAGTATAGGGAGTCATCTGTGTCACTTTCCTCTCTTTCTTGTCTGGTTTGTAGCTCTGTTAAAAATCAATAGCAAAATACATTCAGAGAGAGGATCGAGAGCTTTATCAATGTGGTTTAAGAGTAGTAGAAACAGTATGAAATATGTGGTACCTGATAGAATATCGTCTGCAAGAGAGTCAGTTTCTCCATTGGGATATTTCGTCTCAATCATAATGTCCTCATACGTATGACATTCGGCTTCCTGCTTGCAAACACTCCCTTGTGGACTAACGAGTCCCTCCTCTGGATAAGCATAATCTCCTTCAGGAAACATCATCTCTTCGTGACCTAAGCTCAAGTTGTCTTCTGATGATGAGTAATTCAAATCTTTCACGACTTCATAGGTATCACTCAAAATGGGAGTATCGTGTCCATTCGCCGATTCTTTGACATCGTGATTGTTTGATTTTTCCTGACCCATTTCTTGTTCATTTTCCTCTGTGATCACAGAGGTCTTTGCAACCAAAGGCGGTTTATCCATGGTATTCTTTTTCGGTCTGTCTTTCGTGACACATGTCAAAGTTTCAGTTTTGGGGACAATTTCTGAGAGCCTTTCTTCTTCATCAGTTTGGGATTCAGATTCTGTACTAGATATTAAAAAGTAAAATCGTAAATATACCGCACATGGCATGGTTACAGTTATATTTTGCATGAAGTAGGAACTACATGTACAAATTCTGATGAAATACTATTTACTCACAGACTTTCTTCACTTTTGTTTTTTTCATCCTAAAAGAAGACATGGAAATCAAAAACTATAACTGATCAACCCCGATGAGATACATAAGCATCACAACGTCTCTCTCTCTCTCTCTCTCTCTCTCTCTCTCTCTCTCTCTCTCTCAATATAACTTAGTTAGCAGACTTGAAACTGAATTTATATATATCAACAACTGAAGAGTGTAGCGAAAATGTAATTCAAAAAATGGAGCGGGATGGACATGTGTTTTCTCCTTTCGTCTCTTATCAGTCATAAATTTACAATATGTCTTACTCCATAAATGTAACTACTCAACGAATCGTCTGATTGGTTAAATAATCCACCAGTCAGCATGTACTTTTGGTTTGGTTGATGTTTCGGTTCTAAACTGCAGGATTCAAAATCAATTACGGTCCGCCTCTTCTCCTGACAAGCTGATGTGAATGCCTAAGATCAAAGACATTCATATTAATTGTATGTCATATTTGTATGTTGTATTGTAATTGTATAATTTACCTATATAATGTATTGCATTTGTATGATGTAGTGTACGTGTATAACGTATTATACGTGTAGGGTGTATTGTAAGAATATGACGTATTGTAGAATGCCATGTACAAGTCTATTAGTGTATAATATATTGTACGTGTACGATGTAGTGTGTGATGTATTATGCGTGTATGATGCACTGTCATATTGTACGTGTACAATGTATTGTTGCATTATTTGTGTATAATGCACTGACATAATTTACATATATAATGTTTTGTACATGCATAATGTATCGAACATGCATGGTGTATTACATGTGTGTGGTGCATATGCATGTGTGTTGTACGACTATGGTGTATTGCACGTGTATGGTGTCTTGTTCTTTTATGGTGTATCACAGAGATTATCTGATAATATTCAATTTTAGGTAAATATTAGATTTAATGGCAAGAATTTAATCATATGGAATCTTTTAATACATAAAATCATATTACACGAATCCATTCTTCCCTTTCTGTCTGCAAGTTGGGTGTATTTGATGAATTGGCGAGGCGAAAACTGTAAATTACAAATAAAAGCAAATCATTTTAAAGCAAGCTCGGTTACAATTGATGTTTTTTGCAGTTTACACGAAAACGTAAATGTCGAGTTCTGGTAAAAAAACAAACAAACAACAACAACCAAAAATTCTTAACGCTGATGATTTTGTCAGATCATTTAGAAAGGGTCAGCGAAATTAAGTGTTTTTACAGATCATGATAATGACATTAAAGTTGAACCTAAAACAACCCGTGGTTCTTAAAACTAAATCATAAATACCTACTAGTATGTTCTCTTTGGGAATATGACATTAAATCCTACACTTCCCACACATTTAACTTGGTATTGGTTTGGTTTCAATGGAACCACGTTTAGAGCAGTCTGAAATAAGAGTTTACAAGACTTTTGCTATTGTTATGCGCTGGTTGCAAAATCCTTCTATGCAAAAACTGCCTTGGAAAATATAAAGAAATGCTGTTCTTCTACAATTTCAAGCAAGAAATTAAAATCGATGTATACTAGTTATTGTTTATTGCTCGTCGCTAGAAAGTTGTTACATACCTTCTCGTCAGTTTTGAAATAGGAAAACATTCCAGGGGTCACCTTCACTTTTCTCCTGCAACACAGATCAATGTTTTACCTTACATACTTCGTTTAATAACAATTTTCATGGTTGTACTGGTTTCTCTTTGGTTACAGTGGTCGCTTACTTGGCCCATATTTGGATAGTGGCATTTCCCTTCTTTTCCAGCACACCTTCCTTTATGACAGAGGTTACTCTGGTCATGACCACATCCTCGCCGTCTCCCCCTGGAACGTCTGCCAGAAAGAGAACAGTAGCTTCTTATGCAATCTGAATGTGTTGCTTCCTATGAATATGTCTGTTAAGACTATTATGATATAAAAGTCCATATAATGCCCTACCCTTTTTCTCTCGTTTCACTAAATCAGCGGCGTTGCACTGTACAATGCTCAACAAACGACATATTGCCGTCTTTTCCTCTAGATTTTCTGCCGTGAGCTCAATCTGTTTCCCGCCAATTTTTATGCACAACAACACTCCTTCCTACAGCGAGACAGCAAATGCAATCACGAAATAATTTTTGCACCCGGAAATTATATATTGTTCTGTCATGCTCAAGAGCGCCATTGGTGCTTACAATCAACAACAAGTACTTCTCCACAAATACTTGTTAGAAGTAAAAAAAAAAAAAAAAAATGTCATAAAAAGTTACCTCCGAGTCGTAGGAAAGGTCGTCAAAGTCACACTTGTACTGTACGGTTCCCCTCTTGATAAGATTGATTTTGTTGGTTTTGAAGTCAATCTGATATTTAAAACAAACTTGAATCATAATTGATTATATGTATATGGACAATCATTTTGGGGAAAGAAAAAATTTCCTCTAGCACCCTATCAATGTTTGACTATTTCTGAAGCTTACAAAATCTATTAATTTTTCAATTGGTCCGACAAGTGTAGTGCTAGTGAAATTATACGCGGAAACCAAGGAGGAAAATTCCATGGCAACAGCAAAGTCACAGGCTAAATTTTTAGAATATGGTCACTGAAACAGGTGCAGTTATAACTCAATGGATATTTAGAGTGAAAGCCAGCAAAATAAACCAGAGTGAAATATCATGAATCTGCCTCGCTTATTTTTCTTTACTTTTGAGAGAGGTTTTTTTTTAATTATTATTTATTTTGGATGTCAAACCATGCATGGCTGTTCACATTTTGTTAGGAAGACAAGCTTACCTGTAAGATTACCTTCTTTCCGGAATTTTTAAAAACACCAAAATTGTGGACTGTGCCAACCACATGATAATCGAAGGACTCCATCTAAAACAATTTAGCTAAAGCATTATACATCAATAAAAACAATTATTGTCGATGTATGCAACGCCAATGAGGCGTGATATAATGATTGGACATGTATCTGTATCACTGAGATGAAATCGTTCACTTGGTGGACGACGTCAAGTAGAGACAGAACGCACATATCGAATCTGAAAATCCCCGGAAAGCCCATTTCTGTGGTAGAATAAACTATTCGTTTGAATGCTGACTAGATGTAGAGACAGAAAAACACAAAGCTACCTTTGAAAGGATTTAGCAGTCACATGTAAATAATTATTGAAAATACATACCATCAAATTGCTGTCAATCCGTGTACTTTCGCATATTCATTGGCTCTACAGGAAATGTTCTCGTGAACTATTTTAAAAAACTTCCTCGTCTTAGTGTTTTAATAGCATACGACCAGGAAGCTTTTTATCCCGTGAATTCATCCAGTTTTGCCTGTTTACCTAAATTTTGATATAGATATTAGATATATTGTCTGGTTACTCGACGGTTTAAATTAATACTTTCTTCGCTCTGACTGAAATAGCCGATGAACTTCGTTATATTTTAGTTCCTTGATATATAGATATATATATATATAAGAATCAGGTATGGAAACAATTTTTACTTTACTGGTCAAAACGACGTGAAGAGGGTCAGAAATCAGGAAAACTCACAACATATTTTTCGTATAAAGAAAACTTTACTATGGAAAGTTATATATTTTTAGAATTCCTAGAATTAAGAAAAACTATGTAGATTTCGAATTAGTGCACATGGGCTTCGAATTGAAAGAGGAAGATATGAATTTACAAAAACCAATTCTGGCCAGAAGATTTCTTTAGAAAGAAACAAAAGAATTTGCGAATTATGTAACCTTAATTGTGTAGAAGATGAATTTCATTTCCTTACTGATTTTCCATTCTATGTTGAAGAGAGAAATATGTTTTTTAATGGTATATACAAGCTCAACAAAATTTTTATCTATCTAACAAATAAGGACAAGTTTACTTGGTTGATGATTAATGAAGACAAACCAGTAATTGTCAAATTGAGTGAATATTTAGTGCAAACTATCAGAAAAAGAAGTGATGCTTTAAAACTGCAAAAATCATTATAGTTTATTATTTATATGTTGGTATAATACTGATACTGTCCATTTACTTGTGTATACACATGGTTAGCAATTCATATATGTATGTACTTGTTTCCCCAACATGCTGCATCCACATGCAGTTTGCAGTCTATGTAACCTGTAGTTAATGTTGTAAACTTTCTTTCTTTTTTTGAATTTCCTTCTTTATAAACTGTCTTACTGTTATGCCCTCTGGGCCCAAAATTGGAATAAACTTATCTTATCTATATATATGTATACTGGTAAATATACTTGCAAGTGGTGGGAGTGAAATGGATGAACTTGAATCCATCTACTCAATTATGAAGTACCTTATTCGAACGAATATTCAGATCTGTGCAAAGTGTGTCATTTGGTTGTAGCAACTTGAAAATTAAAATATATACATTAATCAATAGTTTGTCAATAATAACCTTTCGCTAGTTCATTGGTTTAGGGTTTTTTTTAAAAAAAATACTTATGCTTACGTCACAAACACGCTTGCTTTATATGGAAAGTTATTTTCTCCATTATACAAAATAAACGAGGATTATTTAATTGTTTGTACTATACGGAAACATGGATAGTGGTAATCAAGTGAGCATTTGGACCCTTAATCTATCAGACTTTAGAGCATGGGTAGAGAGGGATGTAAAAAGAAGCATACGTAACGAGTTTTCGCTAGTCCTATATATATATATATATATATATATATATATATATATAGTAACAATTCCAACACAACATCTCAATCAAATTACATTCTGTCAATGTGTTGTTCTGAGCAGCATCTGCTCAAAGCAAAAGTCACACCATGGTAATCTTGTTATTGCCGGTTTCCCTTATGGCTTCTCTTGTGATGTAGCCCTCTGGAACTGACAGCTCTAAATGTGGATGTCCCGTGGTAAGGATAACATATATACTTTTTGGGAGGAATAGAAAATGGACGCTTCATCCTCAGCAAGTCAACATTGTCACCATCAAACTTCCCATCACCCCGGGCTCCATAAAATAGAATTTGCTGATATCAAAAAATACTTTAAATGATATTTGATATAAAAAAATAATTTTCTTAAATCAAAAATTATGAAATGAAAACATATGAATTCAAAACTGAAAATGGGCTGGGTGGGAGGGAAAGCTAAGGCACAGAAATACATAAGCGACCTTTGTTGCTTGTAACGAACCTTGCACTGCACGAACACTGACCAGTAGTGGTATATATACTAAGTGCTCGTGCATGAGCTCAAAAACCTGCGAAATGTATTTACGGAAAATAACGAAAAATGACGAAATGTAAAACGTAAAGAAATAAATTGTGTTAGTACCATGGTTTAAACATTTTGTGTGGTGCTAGCTTTTTCTTCTGGTAAATCTGAATGTGTTCAAGTCATATCACAAATGTATACAAAATATAGAGAATCTTTGAAACACTCTTCCATATTATTGTTTACTTGATAAGATTTAAATAATACAGTTAAATCTCAGTTGTTTACAAGTCCCATCACAGATGAATTTAAAAAAAGAAGAAGAACCTTTTAAATACTCCCCCTTATCAATCAAATGCATTATTTCTATGGCAAAGTGAAGTGTTCTAATTATATATATATATATATATATATATATATATATATATATATATATATATATATATATTAAAAAAACCCACCCTTTTCCAATTTTTTTTTTATTCCATCTTATTTTTTATCCTTTAATACGAAAGCCGGATAGTCTCATATTTGAAAAAGTAAAAAAAAAATTTAACTCGTTATAACGAGTTAGTATCTCGTAATAACGATTTAATATCTCGTTATAACGAGTTGATTATCTCGTTATAACGAGTTAGTATCTCGTTATAACGATTTAATATCTCGTTATAACGAATTAATTATCTCGTTATAACGAGTTAGTATCTCGTTATAACGAGTTAGATATCTCGTTATAACGAGTTAATATCTCGTAATAACGAGTTAATTATCTCGTTATAACGAGTTAGTATCTCGTTATAACGAGTTAATTATCTCGTTATAACGAGTTAGTATCTCGTTATAACGAGTTAATTAACTCGTTATAACGAGTTAGTATCTCGTTATAACGAGTTAAGTATCTCGTTATAACGAGTTAATATCTCGTAATAACGAGTTAATTATCTCGTTATAACGAGTTAGTATCTCGTTATAACGAGTTAATTAACTCGTTATAACGAGTTAGTATCTCGTTATAACGAGTTAAGTATCTCGTTATAACGAGTTAATATCTCGTAATAACGAGTTAATTATCTCGTTATAACGAGTTAGTATCTCGTTATAACGAGTTAATTATCTCGTTATAACGAGTTAGTTATCTCGTTATAACGAGTTAATTATCTCGTTATAACGAGTTAAGTATCTCGTTATAATGAGTTAAGTATCGCGTTATAACGAATTAGTATTTATGGAGGGCCTGTACTTTCCAAAATTTCGACAAACTGATTAGAAATTATTTGAATTACATATGATTATTTCATAATGACTATTGTGTAAGATTTTATTTGTCGTAAAGATGACAAGAAAATGTTAGTTATTGCTTCAAACAAATTAACATGTGATGATTCATTTTTTTTCTACTCAACAAAAATACCTACTTTCCCTTGTCAAGAATAAATGTAAATTGTGTCGTTTTAATAACAAGTCGAGTAAATACAACAATGATTTGGCAAAATGTTTGAGCTAATTTCATATTTGAGCAAAAATCCGCCAGCCTAGATGCTGATGATTCTTTTGAGAATATAGATATATTTATAAATATTATGCAAGCTTGTTAGTACAAGAACTACAGTCCCCTTCCCCCTTTTTAACAGCGTTGATTTACCGTTATTTTCTACATTAAAAACTTTCTTTGCAATCCAAAGTAAGATAGTTTGGGTTATTCTCCCTTTTATTTCCTTTTTTCAAAGTATATCGAGTGTTAAGGATGTGGGGTTGAACAAGTAGAGGTAACGAACGTTGACTTTCACACAGCCGTGAACCCTAGATCTGTAAGAGATACAAGACTCCGATGGTCTATCATGTTAGATACGGGACTGGTACGATCCGCGTAGCGGCGAGTGATCAGTCCCGTATCTGACATAATAGACCATCGGAGTCTTGTATCTTAAAATATTGTTCTGTCTAAAACAGTACTTCTCATAATATTGGCCTGCTCTTAATAATACTGGACTATGTTCAGTACAGTATGAAAAATAAAGTACTGTCAAGACAAAGAACTAACGTCACAACAATGTTTTAATGATCAGGTAAACAAGTAATCCGTGGTTGAAATTACTATGTAAAGAACGTCCTACCAATTGATATAATGAATTGAACTCATGTAGAAAAGGACGAATACTCGCTAAACCCCGCCCCCACCCCCTCTGATTACAATATTGTGGGTGTGCTTTCACTTGCCCCCACCCCATCCCGGATTTTAAAGTTTGGATTTTCATTCTCTTTTACTTGATTTTGCTTGTCAAGAATTACATGTATAGACAATTGTGACGTCAACTTCTCAGAAGATTACCCCTACCACTTTTCTCACTTTGAAAACAGTTCTACTTGCTTGAATTATCAATCCACCAATAAATAATAGAATCATTCATGGGTCAAATGCTGTCTGATGTGTTTCATACCAATTGTTAGGTTATTCTTGACGCGCGGATTCTGACTACGGATTACTCCGTTTACCTGATCAAGATATAGTGCTCTTGGTGGATGTGACCGGTCGGCAGGGGATGCTTACTCCTCCTAGGCACCTGATCCCAACTCTGGTATATGCAGGGGTCCGTGTTTGCCCATTTTTTAAATTTGTATTCCTTATAGGAGTTATGAGATTGATCACTGTTCGTTATCTTCACCTTTTCATGAAGATAGAGCAGGTAGCAGGACATATCTGTCTTGCAAAGAAAATTAATATTACATGTACTTTAAATTCATGCTTTTAATAGACCCAAGCCAACAGCAGATTGGATTTATTTATGTTATATCACCATAAAAAGGTATAACCGATAAGTAATATATTTACTTACAAACATCGGTAAATTAATATACTGTGGTACTGTGGTGATTTACTTTTACAGAATACACGCATTTTTACCAACATTTACAAAGTTGATATGTGTTTTTTACTCTGAAAAATCTAGATTAAGAACACATTTTCAGATTCTCTTAATGGTTCTTTTTTATTTCTTTAAGTACATGTAATTGTATTATTGCAACGACTTGTTTAAAAACTAATGTTAGATTTCAGGAACAATCTTGAGAAGGACCTACAAAGTTTCCATAATATATCTTGTTATTGCAAGTTCATTAACTCGTTATAACGAGTTCATTATCTCATTATAACGAGTTAATTATCTCGTTATAACAAGATAATTATCTCGTTATAACGACACACTATCTCGTTATAACGAGATAACTAACTCGTTATAACGAGATAACTAACTCGTTATAACGAGATAATTATTTCGTTTTAACGAGATACTAACTCGTTATAACGAGATAATTATCTCGTTATAACGAGAAAATTAACTCGTTATAACGAGATACTAACTCGTTATAACGAGATATTTAAGTCGTTATAACGAGATACTAACTCGTTATAACGAGATGATTAACTCTTTATAACGAGATAATTAAGTCGTTATAACGAGATACTAACTCGTTATAACGAGATAATTAAGTCGTTATAACGAGTTAGTTATCTCGTTATAACGAGATAATTAACTCGTTATAACGAGATACTAACTCGTTATAACGAAATACTAACTCGTTATAACGAGATAATTAAGTCGTTATAACGAGATAACTAACTCGTTATAACGAGATAATTAACTCGTTATAACGAGATAGCTAACTCGTTATAACGAGATACTAACTCGTTATAACGAGTTAGATTTTTTTTTTACTTTTCAAAAATGAGCCTATCCGGCTTTCGTACTTTAACTTTTTGACTCTATACACAAAAGTATCATATGTATCACCCATACATTTTACTCTGAATATTATTCTTTACCAAATCTAAGAACATTGCTATATAGATAAATAGCAATTTTGCATTGGTTAAACGTTATGGAGCGTCAAATTACCATAAACTCAATTAATTGAAAATATCTTTAATCAATTCAATATATATCTTTAATCAATTGAAGATATTATTAATTCATTTGACGGCGCAACGATTCAATTAAAGATCTCTTTAAATAATTAATGATATCTTGAATTGTGAATTATATATTGATAACTCCAGTTCTGAATTATTGCGCGCATTAATTGAATTGGTAATACCATTAATTATTCTGCTGAATTGATGATCAATATAATTGAATTGTTGCTCTTTTGAAATGAATTGATGATATCAACAACTGAATTGATGCGAGCTACAACTCAATGGCCTACATTTATGCAGTTACTTACACCGGAGGTTGGGGGCGCGCTTACGATTGCGGTCCTAAGCTTCACACAAATAGTATTAACAAATAGTGTATTGTAAAGCTTACGTTACGAATTATTGCATGTGTTTTTGTTGTCGAAAATATTGATAGAAATTAATATAGATTATTTGATGCTATATACAAATAATCCCAGTTAATTGACTAGATATTTGTATATCGGTTTTGTATCCAGTTTGAGAAACATTTGTGGTACAACTTGTCTAATCTCTTAACCGGAAGTCTCTACCGTACAAGTTAACAACCCATTACTACTTCCTGTAACATTTACCCGCCACTGTCAAATGTGGCACCAGCCATCAATTGTTGAAAATTGTCAGAAATCCGCTATCATCCTTCATCACACACCCTACAACAGCTACTAGAAAGCGCTAAACCCAGGGCCAGCTCGCCAGACGACGAATATCCCTGCCTAGGTGCAAAGGAAGACTGAATAAGCCAGGCTGGGAATTCCACCCAAGCACATGTGTCTGCTATAAAAATTTGTGCAGCAGCATAGACAATTTCCCCCCGGAGATTAAACCTATTGAGAGCCATAATCAAGCATAGGCACCTGGACATCAGGAGGTTAACAGCCATGCTTGCTGTATTCTATAATGCATCAGCATAGACGAGTTCCCCGGAGATGAAACTGGTGAGAGCCGAATTCAGGTATTGGATATGGGCATCCAGCTTACGGTTACCTAGCAGCCAAGGCAAGCAAATATTCCCATAGGAACCTGGGTGCAACAGTTTTCACCTGCTTACCTCACAGCAAAGTTAGGCAAGTATTACTATGCAGATACTTCTTGCAAACCAAATATAATTTATATCTGCAAATCAACTGTTCTACAAATGCCTTAAATGGCTGTTAGTAATTCATATGGTATAGGGCCTACATATTATAGTCATGTCTGTTTAACGCCATTTCGTATATTTATATGTTTAATTCCCCCTTTTTCTATTGTAACACAAGCACCGGTAATGTAATAAGTTACCACCGTTTCACTCACAATTGCAGATATATACCCTTTACTTTCCCATCACTTTGTAGTAACTCTGTATACAGCAGCATGCTTATTGGCTCACTTGTTGGTATCAGCCAATTGTTATTCCATTACTACGTAACCTCTACATTGAGGAAATCCACTACCCAATTCTGCCATTTGGTAAAGTCTATATTAGGCAACATGTTTATCACAAACCACTTTCTAGTTCTGTGGTTGGTTCATTATCCTATCACAACACATAAGTTTAAAGTAATATACCCAGTTGGTAGTGGAGGAAGATTGGCATAAATTCCAGTTACCCATACTGCACTTGTAGGTCCTATTATTTAATACCAGCTTTTATATATATATATATATATATATATTGGTTACCAATAGCCATGCATCATCAAAAAAAAAAAAAATCTAGGTCTAAGGCAGTTGCTCTGCTTGGCAATAGTAACGATGGTTTGCACGGGTGTACGAACTATTACATAAGTCTTGTATACCTGCTTTTATCTATACTTTTCGGCTAGACCAAAGAACTTTTATTACACATACCCAATAGTTCAGGTTGTGTAGCTCATCAAGCTTTAACCTCAATTACCCCCATTTAGTCATAGGGTGCAGAGCACCCCAAACACAGCAAATTTTCACCACGCAAGCAGTTTCGTTGTCATTCTACTCACTGTCATATCCACCATCTGACAGTCTAGGATCCTGCCAGTAGAATCGGTTTTGTCATACCAGATACATGCAGCTACTTGCATCTGCACCATATTTTGTTTATTTTAACCCAGTCCATCTCCCCTCAGGTCTAGTCAAAACTGTCAGTTTTTCAACCATTTTGAGCACAACAACACCATGGAAGCCTCCAAATTTTTTACGTCTTCCACACACCCTGCGCTAGGGTCGCTCACTGTGGGTCAGGTACCACAGATTAACTTGTTCCCAAAACCAGGGAGGTAGCAAGAGTGGGCTCTTTAATGTGCTGACCATGTTGCAATATCAATAGTCATGTCCAACGAACGCTATACTCGTTGCTCAACGTCAACTTTTGTCAATTTTTTACACCCCGGGTTGGTGGGGGCGGGCTTCTCCTTCCGGTTGTAACGAGTACTCTACCACAACCAATTCTTTTCTCCCAATTTATCGGTCATGTGGCCATGTTGGTCTCGCCTTCACAGGTACTCGAACCCATTTGTTATATAATCATACATGTACAATATGGCCAAAAGGTCATCTGTATCGGCAATTCCTATCTCCGGTTAGGTTCCTTTTCACCTTTAAGCATACTGGGAGTGAATGGTTTCACTTGGCCATACAAACCCCGTGGATTCATCGTGGGGGTGATACTAGGAGTTGGGGAAACCATGCTCGGTTTAAGCCAAAAATCCAGCACATCCTGAGTATTACAGGGCACTGCTACGTTAGTCTTTTGCAGATAATGTTTAAAACCAGTACATCCGAGACACTTGTCTCACCACATCGGGGTTGTCGGGTATCACATACACACCTGTCAGCTTCTGGTCCAGGTCCTATCAATCCGTAACTTTGGCTATGGATCACACCGCAAGATATACGTCGGAGCATTCAGTCACCCCCTTGGTAATTTCATTCATATGTTGCAGTGGGGCCTACCCAGCAGTCAATTCCATAGACACTACAGCCCCTATGTTCTAGTCCATCTCTCACTCCAAGCAACCTACACTTATACTTCCAGATTGTTTTAATGTAAACCATTACATCTAGGGGGGGGGGGTCAACTTGCTTTCGCTTAAGCAGTGTCTCCTGTACAGAGTTGGTCAACGTGTTTTTCCCCTTTTTGTGTTGGTTTGCAGTGATTTTTACATGTAGCATGTCTGGGTTGGATCAGAATTCACACACGTATGCTTCTGCCATCCCATTTGTCATAGTTTTTCTTGTTCACATCCACGTAGGATATATTACCAAGGTGTAATCCAGCACTCTTTCTGTGCCATGCCCAATAAAAATTCCTACGTCCTTAGCAAATGCAATTTATGATAAAAGGTTAGAATAGTATTCAGTTTTCAAGTTATCACTAAGTGGGTCGACTTTTGGACAAATTGCCAAAAACATGGTAAATTAAGTGTTCCCTGTCCAGAGTTGGTCAGTTTTCCCCCCATTTGGAAGACTAGATTTCTCCTTTATGAAAGCAATCTCCCATTGGTGCCAACAAAATTTGTCACTGGGTCGGCTCGGAATTTACACCTGTATAAGTGCAGGTCATTCAGACTCGTGTCAGATTTTCCTTGTTCATGTAGTTGTATCGGAAATTAACATTCCCTGTCCAGAGTTGGTCAGTTTTCCACCATTTGGAAGACTAGTTTTCTCATTGGTGCCAAACAATTTGGTACACGTGGCATGTCTGGGTCGGCTCAGAATTCACAACTGTTCAAGTGCAGGTCTTTTAGACGCGATCGTGTCGGAGATTTTCCTGGTTCATGTAGTGATATTGGAAATTAACATTCCCTGCCCATAGTTGGTCAGTTTTTTTTCACCATTTGGGAGACTAGATTTCCTCTTTTTAAAAGCAATCTTTCATTGGGACCAACAAAAATTGGTACCCGTGGCATGTCTGGGTCGGCTCAGAATTTCCCCCTGTTTAAGTGCAGGTGTTTCAGACTCGTGTCGGAGATTTACCTTGTTCAGGTAGTGATATTGGAAATTAACATTCCCTGTCCAGAGTTGGTCAGTTTTTTCCCCATTTGGGAGACTAGATTTCTTCTTTTTGAAAGCAATCTTTCATTGGGATCGACAAAAATTGGTACACGTGTCATATATGGGTCAGCTCAGAATTTACACCTGTTTAAGTGCAGGTCTTTCAGACTCGTGTCGGGATTTTCCTGGCTCATGTAGTTATATTGGAAATTAACGTTCCCTGTCCAGAGTTGGTCAGTTTCTTCACCATTTGGGAGACTAAATTTCTCCTTTTTGAAAGCAATCTTTCATTGGTGCCGACAAAAATTGGTACATGTGGCATGTCTGGGTCGTCTCTGTATTTACACCTGTTTAAGTGCAGGTCTTTCAGACTCGTATCGGAGATTTTCCTTGTGTGTCTGATTTAGTTCTAAGTACATCCCATAATCAAAAGTCATAATCCACGTATTCATCCTGCCATGTCCAATAAATTTGGACTTTGTTCAATTTGTCATTGCAAGCCGTAATCACATGCATTTATCTTTGTAAATCAGTCTCGGGTAGTCTCAGATAGCATATTACACCACTCACAACTCCTTGGCGCCTGTGGTGCTCAGTGTGAACCTGTGGCTCTTAAATTCCCCTTGGGGAAATTGATGCAAATAGTTCTTGCCAAAACTTTCTGCCTAATTACCTACAGGAGATGGCCTACATCTATAAGGTGTTTTTGGGTCTAGGGAAATGGCCGAACATTATATCAATGTTTGTGGCGGGTCTGGGGGGCATTTTGGGACATTTCTGGCCTGTGTTTCCCCCCATCTGTCAATCAAGACGGAGGGCATGTGTGGTTTATTGGGTGAAGAATAAACCCTCAGGTGTTAATGTTTATTGGGGAAAGAATAAACCCTCAGGTGTTAATATGTTTATTGGGGAAAGAATACCCCTCGGTAAATTGGGGTCCACGTGTGTCTGCCAGACCGGGGCCCCCTCCACCTCTTTTAACAGGAGGGGAGGCTTTCCTTGGAGTACTCAGTGTCAGCAGTACTATCAACCAGGAAGCAATTCTTTGGGAAACAGGGTAAACAGATATGTCAACCAATGCAACCCCTGTCCACATGTTGTTTTCTATACATGGGACTCCATTGGCACTTGTGCCCAACACAAGGCCCCCGTTTTGCCCGTTATGCACCTTGTGTGTTGGTAGCTCGGTTGTTCCCCCCAGACCTGGGCTTTAGTAAGCAATGCGGCCATTTATCTCCACTTTCCTGTTGTGTGCACAGCTTGTGTTCAGCTGGTTATGTTATCAATAAATGGGTAAATCAAGTTGGTGTTATGGGTTTTGTTTCCACGGTAATGGTTTGAACCCAATATAGTGGAGGGAAGTTTGTGTATATTTCCCCATTGTTTTGCTATCAAGTGGCTAAGCCACTTCAGCCAAGAGTTTAGATGTTCCTCGGTGGGCATATCGACTGTTCAATTAATAACCAAAACTTGCTGATATACTAAAGACACCCTAATTCTGATCTAAAGAAGTCAATGACTAGCTATATCTACATACTTTGCTTGCGATAAAACCACACAAGAGACACATGTATATACTAGTAAATGTAATCAGTGACTAAAATATTATTGTTCTAAGTCATCACACTTTAAAATTCTTAGAAAAATCCCTTAACTGGCAATTGATTGCAATCAAAAACTGTAAATTTTCTATTTATTCCTTATAAATGATGACAACGTCATCTGAGGCCCGCAATGTTCTGCACGCCCTCTGTAATCAGGGGGGAAATAACTCGCATAACATTGTGAAAAATGTAGGCCATTGAAGAGATCATTAATTCAATTAATGCGTGCATAAATTTAAATAATGTTCCCAATTATTGAATTATTGCTTTCTTCAATCGAATTGCAGCGTGCATCAATTCAATTAATTAATGCTCGCAATAATTGAATTATTGCTCTCTTCAATTGAATTAATCATATTATTAATTCAATTGATGCTCGCAATTCTTTTAGAGAGAGCAACTATATAACTAGAGATATCTTCAATTCAACATATCCACAATGATGTCTTTTAATTGAATTGTTGCTCTCTTTAAAAGAATTGATGCGCGCATTACTTTCTTATACAAAAGCATTGTAAATAATTAAAGATATCTTCAACTGAACGCCGCGGTAGTCTAGAGGTAGAGCATTCATCCCGCATGCGGGAGGTCGGGGTTTGAATCCCGGTCGCGATGGACCCAAGTCGTTAAATCAGGCAGTGACAGTTCCATCACCAAACGCTCGGCAACAGGTGTGAATGTCACAGGCCCTCGGAGATGACCTTATAAACGGATGTCCCGTGTCACAGTAGGTGTGGCACGATAAAGAACCTTTACTGCCCAATGGCCATGAGCGCCGAGCATAGGTCTAAATTTGAAGCCCTTCACAGTTAAAAAAAAAATTGGTGACGTCTCTATATGAGTGAAAAATTCTCGAGTGGGACGTTAAACAAGATACAATTAATTAATCGAATTGAAAAGTTCATCATTTATACCGAGCTCCAAATTAAATTTTGCTAGCAAGAATTCCACCACATTGATGCGCTCATCAAATCAATTTATTGATCTAATCAAATGAATTAGTGCGCGCATCAAATCAATAATTGCTCTCATCAATTGAATTGATGCGCGAGCAATAATTGCATTGATGCGAGCATCAATTCAATTGATGAGAGCAATAATTCAAATTATTGCTTGCAATGCTTAAATTGATATCTTCAAATAATTAAAGATCTTCAATTATTTGCGTTTATGTTAATTTGACGCTCCATAAAATATTGCTTAGCTATCAATAGAGAGGTTATCATTATCCAAAATTACTTTTAACAAAAGGGAAAAAAACCAACAATTTAAACTCACATGAAATGCAGATCCTCATTCATATACATGGGTATCACAAACGGACATGACAAAACTATATGCCCAGGCCATATTCAGAAAGGGGCAAAAAAATTCTTTGAAACTGAGCTAACCACTAAATGGGGAATAGTGTGGTCAAGGTCGCAGGGATGGCCAAGGTAAAAGCATAATGTCACAGTTGGATAGCTACCACTAATGTGTATCAGTGTAAGAGTTTTCATAAAAATAGTGTCAATAGTTGCTTTGAAACTGAACTAAACACCAAACAGGGTCAAAGAAAATGTCAAGGTAAAAAACATTGATGCAGTTGAATAGATGTCACCAATATGTATTACATATAAGGTTTGATAAAAATATCTTGAATAGTTTCTTTGAAACTGAGCTATAGTCAAAGAGTGACAAAAGGACGGTACGGAAGGCGGGCATGCCAGACACTATATGATACGGCCATATTCATGGCGGGGCATCAAAATTATTTTCTTTTACATCAGAAGCAAACGTGGCAACATGTATTTGTGCAAAGAAGAATCTTTCTACTGACCATTAAAAATGCTAGTTAATAGACTGACAAGTTTTAATCAAGTACACACTGTCTTAATAATTTAACAGATATAATTATGATATCAAATACAATGTATATGTTATTCATTCCAAAAAGGTAAAACTTACAAATCACAGGTTCCTCAGTAATTCCTCCTAATGAGATGACAGTAAATCTTCCAAAATCTGATGAATTTTTGAACAGAGGGAAAATGTTGGTTTATTTCAACATATTAAAGTTGAATTTCGTCTCTCCACAGATATCTATTTATATTGGTTGTCACAACCAATATAAATAGATAATTGAGAAAAATGTAGGCGTCTTAATAATTGACTTCTGGCATTATTTTGTTACAAACAAAGAAAAATGATACGAGTCATCAGGTAAACCACACGAACAAACCATAATACAAAATGCAGTTATGTCTGAGTTTGGTGTGATGTTAAGTCTAGGTAATTTGATATCAAAAAATTATGATTTTTTTCTGATATTAGAAATTGATTTAGTAATATCAAATATATGATTTTTTTTATATCACAAGAATTCCATATATTATGATATTTAAAAT
Organism: Ostrea edulis; assembly: GCF_947568905.1. Taxonomy (NCBI): domain Eukaryota; kingdom Metazoa; phylum Mollusca; class Bivalvia; order Ostreida; family Ostreidae; genus Ostrea; species Ostrea edulis. Next base: position 62,860,787 of record NC_079165.1, read on the forward strand.
AATTTTTAGACATTTTCTGATATCACAAAATGATTTTCTGATATTAAACATTCACTTTTTTCTGAAATCACAAACCCTTTCTGATGTTAAGTAATGCAACATTTGAAATTAAAAAAAAATGATGGTATTTTCTGATACTAAACAAACCATTTTCCACCGGGGTAATTACTTTCATACATATATTGTATGGCTAAAGAAAGATGTTGAAGTGGACAGTAGTATTTTGTCTTTTGTTACGTCGAACAGCTAGAAGAATTACGAACGATAGTATTGTTTCGCCGCCTACTTTCTGGTCAATTTTTAAAAGTTATATTTTTAAATAATTTTTAATGTCAATATAGATATTTATATGAATTTTCATAAAAGTTTACTTATTTGACAAAACAACGAGAGGTAACTCAATAATTTGGGTTAAAATAACGTTTTAATGGAAAACGGAAAATATTTTTATACCATCTTTACCCCAGTGAAACACAAATTCCTTTTAACATATTTGATATAGGTTTGGGTCATATTTGGTGTAATCAAGAATATAATGGCGTATATTGTAATACTTATTTCCCAATAATTAAGCAAAGAATGTCTGATATTTTTGTGCAAAGTATTGTTGAACAAATCAACTCCTCACCAAGATGTAAAATTTATATGTACATTTATGACTATTTTTCATTGCAATTTTACTTGATGAAGGCTATACCACATGTTTATAAAAAACATATTAGTAGAATTAGAATGTCTTCGCATAATCTTGCCATTGAGAGTGGACGTCATTTTAATGTAGCAAGAAATAACCGCTATTGTAAACTTTGTAATTTAGATATTGAGGATGAATTTCATTTCATTTTAAAATGCCCTTACTTTATTGAATTACGCAGGAAATATATCAAGAAGTATTATTGGAAAAACCCATCTGTTTTTAAACTTATACAATTATTAAGTGTAAAAAATTTCAAAGAGTTGTGTAATTTGGGGAAATATCTTTACTGTGCCTTTAATTTACGTAATGATTTACTTATGTAGCATTCTCTGTCTATAAATTCACATCAGTATTGTGTAACATACCATATAATGTCATGCCATGCCATACTATACAATTGTTAACTTGTTTATTATTTTTGTAAACATGTATGCCATAAGACGTATGTCTTCAGCAATAAAGAATAATAATAATAAATAAAAAAGTAGAATTAACAGGTATTATGGCATTATAAATTGTCATTCAGCAAATTTTTTACCAATTTTTATTGTTTCACGGGGGGGGGGGGGGGGGGGGGGTATGTTTACAGACCAGAACTAGGCAAATATTTTCAATCTCTGTGATCAATTACAAATGAGCTTAACCTATGAAAAATGAAGATTAACCATTTTTTACTCAGTTTGACAAATTAAATGGTTATTCAATTAAAACAATAAGCATTTTAAAATGTATGCCGTTTTAAAGCCAGATTTCAAGGAACAGATTTTTCTACTAAAGGGAGATGTGATTAAGAGCAACTAAGTAATTAACACTGATATTAAAGTTAATAATCAATTACTGATGAATTCTACTTTGCATTTAAAAAAAAATCTTTAACAAATTTGCAATTTTTAAAAAAAATATACGAGTTGAAAATGTAGACGGAAATTCACAGTTGGTTTGGTTTGAACGTATCTTATTGTACTACAATTACAAAGGGATCAGGCCCAAGTTCTAAAAAGTTAGACCGCCATCTCCCCATATACATGGTAATAACATGAATAAAAAAGTCTTTCATAATACATGTATGCATGATTATTAATTAATATTAAGAATGTGAGCATAGTAGGAAATAATCAGTATTAGATATAACATCTAACAACATTCTAAATATGTATGGCAGATTGATGTACATTACTAGATCATTGATGAAATCGATTACGTTGTTTAATTAATGTATGAATAAGAGAGAAAAGAAAATGATATTCCTTTTCCTTATTTCTGAGAGAAATGTCACCCCAAAGTAGAACATGTGTGTTCGCTATTCTATTTGAAGTTTGTCAATAATGATTATCTTAAGAGTTCCATTCCTGTATGACTGTTGGAACATAGGAGTTTTTATACATTTTTAGTCTACATCTTAGTGTACTATAGTCTTGAAAATTTCTTGTGACAATTTGAGGAAAGGGATCTAATTCTTAGAAAAAATATCCGACAGATAATCAGGAGCTAAGTTGTGGTTTACTTTACAAATTGTTTTCAGTCTTGTTGTTTTTCTTCTGATGTAAAGTGGTTCCCACTCGGTTTCAAAATACGGACATTCCCGTGATGTTAAATCTGTAATTATTCTTGCAGCATTTAATTGAAGTTTTCCCAACTTTTCTGAATCAGTTTGATTACACCCTCCCCATACTTCTGAAGCATATTCTAATATCGGTCTAACAAATGTGATTTGGATTTCTGGGGGTTGTAAAAGATATTGCTTTCATAGTTTTTTTGTGGATTGAATAGCAGTACCCATTGTTGAGACCAAATTTCTTATTGATGTAAGTCATGATTTAGCTTGTTTTCCAGAGTTTGTGAATTATTACAAGTGTTTTGTAAACAATTGTCATCTGCAAATAATCTACAGAATGATAACATCTGCAATATTGTTGACATATATTTAGAATAGCAGAGGTCCTAATACGGACCCCTGAGGGACACCACCATTCTCGAAAGAGCATCTCTACATAGCACTTTTTGTGTTCTGTTGTCAAGGTAACTTTTGAATCAGCTAAGAAGATTATCCTCTATGCCGTATTGTTTCATTTTAAAGAGTAGAGACCTTTGTGCCAGACACGATTAAAATCCTTAGACAAATTACAAAATATCATACAACAGGATTTACTCTCATCTATAGATTTCAGAATGTTATCATATGTTTCGATTAATTGATAAACAGTGGAGTGACCTGGTAAGAAACCAGCTTGATATTTGTAAAACATATTGTGGAAATAGAAATGGCTACAAATGTGAAAACAATGCTTTTCATAATTTTTTGATACAACTCAACAATGACACGGGTCTGTAATTTGACATTACTGATGGATTACCTTTTCTGTACAATGGCAGAACGTGAGCAGTTTTCCAACAGTTTGGAAAAATTACAATCATTCAAGGATCTATTGAATAACATGCAGGTCTTACAATTGATTGAATAGTACTTTAACATTTCATGGCTAATATTATCAGGTCCTATTGCTTTGTTAACAAGTAAAATGGAAAATATATCAAAAATATCTTGTTCTGTAATATGTATATTTTGCAGATCATCATTGCATAAAGAGAAAAATTCAGGTAGACTCAAGCGGCTGTCATGAACATTTGAAACTGAAGAAAAATAATCATTATTGACTCGAAATACCCTAGTTAAGGCAACCCTTTTTTACAGTACAATATTACACATACACTTTTGAATCAGTGATAATTCACAGTAATTTACAACAGCACACTTCGATCTACATAATGAAAATGTTGTTACAAGAAATGTTTTAGAGATGTATAACCCCCCCCCCCCCCATGTGTGTGGCAATAATGGAAAAGGATCAACTTCACATTTAAAATGTCTGTTATGACAGTGAAAAATACGGGTTTTCTACTAGTCAAAGGCAACCATAAGTTTGATCTCTCAAGATACTGAGCAGCATTTTCAAATAACCAGTCATTAAATATTTTGAGTTATCACCTTTGACCTTGTGACTTGAAAACCAGTCGGGGTCATCTACTCTTTATGGGACACCATTTTACCAAGTTTAATGTCTATAAAAGCAAAAGATTTTCAAGATTCTGAGCAGACAATCTTATATTCAGAGTATAGTTTGACCACTGACCTCAAAATATAATACAGTCCTCTACTCCTAAGACAGAACCAGTATGCCAAATGTGGTGGCTGTAAAATAAAGCGAGAGACATTGAACGGGTAACCCCTTACTATATCCAGTTTGACCATTAATCTTGTGACCCAAAAATCATAAAAGGGGTTAGCTGCAGAACAATGTAGCTCTCTAAGGAAATTTTGGGACACTCTAGATCAGAGATCCTTGATCTGTCCAAATATTTTCTCAGAGAGCTTCAGTTCTGCATCTAAAAAGGGGTCATCTAATCTGTAGGGGCAACCCTATCTTATGCCCAGAGTATGTCCATATCTTCTTAGAAGAGGTCAGTGTACCAACCTTTATATCTGTCAAGCAAATAGTTCTCAAGATAATGAGCAGACAATCATCATGTCCAGTTTGACCCTGGACCTTTAAGTTGATAGGGGTCTTCTACTCTTTAGGTTGAATTAGTGTACCAAGTTTTATATATGTCAAAGAAAACGTGCTGAAGATATTCATTGGACAATATTTTTCCATGTCCGGTTCGACCTTGTGACCTGGGAATCAATAGGGGTCATTTACTCTCTTGGGGCAATCACTGTATTAAGTTTAGTAACTGTCAGGCAAAGGGTCCTTTAAGATATTGAACAGACAAGATTTGGTTTAAAGACCGACCTACAGTGCAAAATAATTCCCCTCTTTTTCATAAGGGTGACATAGAAAATATAATTTGGTTTACGGGAAAAGCTCACTCGAAAACAAAGCTCAGAAAACCTAAAAGCCTTGGAAGAGTTATATCTCTTTCAAACCAGAAATATTTGTGATGTGGACAATGCTTTCTGTGATAGGATCTAGGGGTGCATGGTGAACTGGACGTAGTTTCTGTACAAACACTTTTGATAATCTGAATTGTAAATCTTCTAACGTTGTCTACGCGAGTGTAACATGTGTGGCTTAATTTATGTGGGAGAAACCAAGGGTTCACTTAATAAAAGAATATCGGGGCACAGATTTCAAATTAATAATGGTGCATGGTAACCAACTTCTTTACATGCATTTTAATGCACCGGACCACTCCATCTTGTCCATGAGGGTAAGGATTTTGGGGGGAAAATTACCATCACACAAACAATCCAACATTAAGCATCCCTTTTCATAGACAACGAGAAGATCACTGGATCAGGACCCTAGGCAATGCATTTCCATATAGATGCAATGATAACATGTATGATGTGGGAAATTTGACTAGTCCACAAGGAAATAACGTGAATGTGATGGGACTCTTTCCCAATAACCAAAGACGGAAACGCAGTCATGGACATCATTCATATAAAAGACCAAGTATAAATGATGTCACGTTTGATTCACTTTTGCCTTACGTCAACAGACAATTAGGTCCACATCATATTCGTACAAAACTTTACTCTGTTTCATTGAGAGTTTTACACACATTATTTGAAGAAGCTATGGCTAGTCTATACTTGGATTTTTCAACACCTGAATATAGACTGAACTCTATGATTATGGATGTTGCTCATCACAGGCTCTTTAAACCAGCACGGACCATGGGTGATATTCCTTCCAAATCATGTCACCAGTTCCTTAAGCTCCAATTTACAAATAAAGGAATATATACCGTCAACATAAGCAACATTCTTCGCCATAAAAGGGTTCAGTGGTGTATTCCAACTTACTTCAAGTCTACACCCTGTATTTCCTACAGCTATACTTCTACTATTGCATTCAAACTTTTTAATTATAAACAAACTTTGCAGTGCCTAGATATAGACCATCTTATACGTAATCCACTAACGTGTTCTTGTTCTTCATCTTCTTTCAACTATAGTTCAGCTGGACATGTCATTACTGGTGATGTTAATATAGTTGAAAATGAGGACCTCAAATCACTTATTCTAAAAGGTCCTAAATAGAGAGAACCTCGGTGTGTTGGTGGTGTCTCACCACAGGGTAGTGAAATGCGTCTAGTGTGACGGGGATCAAAATTGTAGATTTACTGCTGCCGCTGGCTAGCCTACTTGTAGGTGAAATGGTGAGTCGAGTGCGTAAATCTTGCCTTGCCAGTACAAAGCTTCTACACTACCAAGATTCCTTTCAATGCCTCCCCGTGGCAATGCACGTTAACTGGAATCTAGTATCTCAGACTAAATTGAAAGGGGATCTCGGAGCAGCAAGGGCCCCAGAGATGCAGTGTGTAGGCCCATCGGCGTGTGGATATGCCCTAGCACTCGTCAGCCTTGCCCCAGCTATGGGTCAAATAGCTCCGCTGCCTTGTGGATACCCATTTATGAGAAAGGCTAAGGGAGAGGTAACCCTAACAGAAACCCTAAGTGCTGAAGTCGGAGGTGATTGGGCCATAACTGGCGCACTTTAACAAACCACAACACCACGCATTTACAGCCATTATGACACTTGGAATCGCAACTAATCGATATGGTGCTCGCCCTGTGATATCCCACCAGGCGAACGGTGGATGACTTACAGAAGACCATCAGATTCGTAGAGGAAGCAGAAATCCAAGTGTAGAGGCGAACGACAAGAAGAAGAAGAGAGAACCTCGGTCTTTTAATTGGCGACAGAACTTCATCTCTATTATGAATTCTGTCAAAGATTATGTCAGACGATGGGCTAAATATGAAAAAAGAACTTGATACATTGTCAGAATGGGTTAAAAGCATAAGAGGAATATTAAAATCCCGCTTTCGACATATGAAAACAAAAGTACGTACCATCTATCCTTCTGTGTTTAGTAAACCAGAAGTGATAAAAGAATTAGATAGGTTACATGAGGAATATGTTTTGGTTCCAGCTGACAAAGCTAGTAACAACATTGTCTTTGTTTGTAAGGCTCAACGAACTTGGCATTAATTCCACTTTTGGTAATCGTACTTATACTCCAACTGTCCTTTCAAAAGATGAAATTCTTCAAAACCATGCTTCAGTTTTAAACAGATTTAATATCCCAGTCAATGGGTCGAATTGCTGGATCCAGTAAGTGCTCTACCAAGCCCCTATCTTTGCTCCTCACGAAAATATTAACAGCTGTGAAGGAGAAACTTCAAACTTACTGTGCGACTACATATGCCAGAAGTGGCGTTAATCAAACGTGGATTCTACAAAATTCTACAGAACTTTTAGTAAACTTGAAATCACAGAATTTTTCCCAAATCAATTAACATTAAAACCAATGACTTTTCAACACTATACACGACCATTCTCCACGATAAATTAAAGACTAGACTTTTTGACATCAGAGACAGTTGCTTCTTCAACAAAAATGGAAAACGGAAATATTCATATCTAGTGATCAGTCATTCAAAAACTTACTTTGTTAAACACCACTCTGATTCCACGCACAAGTACTCTGAAGTTTAAATAAAAAACATGGTAGAGTTCCTCATTGACAATATCTTCGTGGTATTTGGTGATCAGGTCTTCCAACAGTCTGTTGGAATTCCCATGGGCACGAATTGTGCTCCTTTGTTAGCTGACCTTTTTTTTTTATATTCATATGAAGCAGAATTTATTCAAAAACTTCTACGTGAGAAGAAAAAATCTCTCGCTGCGGCCTTCGACATTTCGATGACGTTTTGTCTATTAACAATAATAACTTTCATTCATATGTCGATTTGATATATCCCAGTGAGCTCAAAATAAAGGACACCACAGTCGTCCACTTCTGCTTCATAGATATTTTACTGACAACTATGACAAACGGGATTATTTCAGCTTCTCCGTCGTCAACTTCCCATATTTATGTAGCAACATTCCATTATCACCTGCATATGGTGTTTATATATCTCAACTGATTCGATATGCAAGAGCTTGTTCTGCGTATAGTCAGTTTTTAAATCGAGGTAAGCTGCTGACAAACAAGTTGATGGTACAGGGGTTCAACAGTCTCGATTGAAGTCAGCATTTCGCAAATTCCATGGTCGTTATGACCGTCTAGTTCGTCAATACAACCTATCATTGGGTCAAATGCTGTCTGACGTGTTTCATACCGATTGATAAGCCGTTCTTGGCACACTGATTTTGACTGCGGATAACCGTTTACCTGATCAGGATATCGGGCTCACGGCGGGTGTGACCGGTCAACAGGGGATGCTTACTCCTCCTAGACACCCGATCGCACCTCTGGTATATCCAGGGATCCGTGTTTACCCAACTATCTATTTTGTATTACTTATAGGAGTTATGAGATTGATCACTGTTCGTTATCTTCACCTTGAATCTGCTGATAAAACATTATTCAGTGACCGTATTCTTTTTCTTGCCTTATCGTTTCCATCCCCCTTTTACACTCCATTGAACCTAAATGTGCCATTCGTTTTCAATTTTATAGCCGTTTTAAACCCCATATCCTCCAATAGCAGAGCCCTTCTCACTTGAACTGCAGGTGAACACGATTTCAATGGTTCCTTGACTTGCATTATAAGATACACTTGCCAAAAGATGTAATTTCATTTTAGATTTTAATTTGGAAACAAACAAAGATAACTATTACAATACATTTGACTTTAACCATGTAGCATTTAAATGAATTGGGTACTGAATATACTAAATAACAATGAAATTTTGTTTAAGAAGGTTTGACAAAATAAACAAGATCTCGATTTCTGAACTATTGACGAACTTTTAACTACATAATATACATGTATTAATTGCCAATTGTGAACAATAAATAAGAAATATTTACATGATGTATGGGTTTTTGTTTTCATAAATATCATCATATAACACTAACACACAAAAATTTCCCATAACAAAAAATATGAGTAGACCAAGAAATAGTTTTAAATTATTTACAAAAGTTCAATTTGATTGCTTTTTACTGCATTTACATTGTACATGTATGTAAAAGGATTATCATACAAACATATCAAGCTGGTCTGAGAAATGTAAGAGGATGACTAAAGTTAATTCCATGGAGCTTTTAACACTGGAAAGAGTTCCGATATCATTTTGGGAGCCAGTTCAGAAAGTAGAACCACACATTGCCAATCAACCCATATTAATGGCTTCCTGTAAATTGAGTATGGACTGAACCACATCATTTTCCTCTTCTGCAGATATAGTTGTCGTCACTTCTGTTGCATTCTGTGGATCACCTTCTGTTGACATTTCTGTCACTTGAGCCACGACTGTACCATCTTCGGTGACGTGAGTAACAACCTCTCCCTCCATGCCTTCCTGCTGTTCCACCACCTCAGCTACAGAGTCCTGGGATACGTTGATCACCACAAATTCCACCATCTGCTGGTCTCCACCCTCACCACTCATGGCATAGCTGATGGTCTGGACCTGGTTGTTGCCATCCTCAATCGACCCTATGTATTGTACTGTCTCTGTACTGTCTACGTTCTCTTCCACTATTGTTTCCGTAATGATCTCCTCTGTTTGCAGTTTTGAGTCGTCTGAATTCTGATGAAGCATAGCTCTCGGACTCGCAAATTTACTTGAATCGTGATGCAATTTGTAGTGACGATTAAGGTGATATTGAGTGTAGAACGACATATTACACTCCTCACACTTATATTTCTTGAGTCCCAAATGCTGTGCTTTGTGCCTGTCATAATGCTGTTTTCGAGCCATGACCTTGTCGCAAATCTCACATTTAAATATTTCAAGGCCGCATGATTTGATTTGTTCTTCGGTCATGTGGACTTCAATCATGTGAATCTTTAACCCATCAGGTGTTCTATAAGCTGTGTCACAAAACTTGCATGGATAATCTACGGTTTCTTTATGTACATTGGCATGTTTCAACAAAATTGTCTTTGTTTTGAACTGTTGACCACAAATATCGCATATGTATAATGGTCTATTTGTCTCATGACTCGGAAGATGCATTTCCAAGGCATGCATATGTAGGAAACCCTTTCTGCAAATATCGCAGTAATATGGGTAATTCCCTGTATGCGAATGAACATGCTCTCTTAATTTAATCAATTTTTGAAATTTCTTTCCACAGGTGTCACATTGGTAACCATAATGTTCTGGCCTGTGGGCATCCAAATCTCTGAGTGAAGGAAATTTCTTCCTGCAGACCCCACACGTTAAGGAATCAGTTTCCTCATGGACAGTTTTAATATGCAATCTCAGTTCTTCTTTAGTTGGAAACAGCTTGGCACAGACTCTGCAGACACTTTCTGTTTGCTTGTGAACACATACACGATGCCTGTGTAGGTATCTGGTACTTGTGAAAAGCTTTCCACAAATGTCGCAGGAAAAGTGTTTGGATTTGTCATGAGCATCTCGTTTGTGATTTCTCAGCCTATATCCTTCTGGAAAGACTTTTCCACATTCATCACACTTGAACTCCATAATGTTATGAAGCTCTTTATGTGTAATGAGTTGGTCCTCACTTTTGAACTTAAAGAGACAGTAATTGCAGGTGAAAGGTTTTTCTTCTGTATCCTCCGATTCTTTAGACATTGGATTTTCTTCTGTGCACTCCTTCTTGTGATTTTTGTATTGTATTGCTGTATTAAACTTTCTTGTGCATGTGTCACAATCAAAGACTCCTAACATCTTATGTTTTCCCCTCATGTGATTCTTCATCTCCCATTCCGAGACAAACTCCCTATTACATTCTGGACATCGGTAATAGTCAGTCTTTCCTTCATTCAGTAATCTATGTTGTTCGATATGCCTCATAAATGATCTTTTCCATTTAATCAAGATGTTGCATTGCTTGCACCGGTAATCTCCCTTTTCCTCACTCATATCTGCTGCTTCATTCACATCCTGAGCTGTTATTTTGTAGCCAGTTTCATTTTCTTTCTTCCCACCACGTTTTCGTCCTCGTTTTCCTTTAACTTTCTTGACAGGCTCAATGTGTTCAACCTTCATTTCACTTTCAGCAATTTCTTCCTCATCTTCATCTTTTACTTCTTCATTGTTTTCATCCTCTTCTTTTCCATCTACATCTTTTTCTCCCTGTTCCTTGGCCATTTGTTCATCATCCTTCTTCTCATCTCGATGTTTTACTGGCTCGTCATCATTTTGTGTAGCTGGCTTTGGATTTTTTGGCGGTCTTCCTCTTCCCCTTTTGGGAGTGATTACTTCACAAGCAGGCTCTTCTACTATTTTAGCTTTTTTACTGGCAGGCACTAATGATTTCTCTATTTCATCCCGATTTTTGGGCTTTCTACCTCTGGGTGACTTAGTTACTGAGGGTGATTCCTCTGCCTTCCTTTTTCTTGTCATCATGAATCCTGTAGTATCTTCAGTTGACTGTGTGGAGTCTTCAGGTATTGGTTGGTCCTCTACTGGCTCCTTTTTTACTTTTACAATATATTCTTCATACTTTTTGCTCATTTTGATCTGACGTCTTGAACGTGTTCGTGGGGTTTCTATTTCTTCTTTCTTTGCCTTCATGATATTAAAATCAGGATCACCATCATCTTCTTCTTCGCCTTGTTCTGCGATATTTTCTTCTTCCATTTCCTCATTTTCTTTCGCCTCTTTGTTTTTATTCTCTATATTATCTGATGTCATTATCAAAGATTCCATTGCTTCTATATCCTCCAAGTTTTTCTCCATCTCTTCTTCATCCATTGTGCTGTCTAATGCATCATCTAGGTCATCGCTGACTTGGCTTAATTTGCTATCTTCTTGACTATTTTCTTCTACACCATCGGATGTTTGCTCTTGTGTGTTCTTCCCGTCATCTGAGGTATTTGGGACTTGTGACACGTCCATTCCCTCCTCCATACTCATTTGATGACTTTCCTTCACTACCTTCTCTGACAATTGATTGGATTCTTCCACAGGTTTCTGTACTTGGTCTTTCTCTCCAGAACCTTCACCAGAGAACTGGGATTCAGATTGACTTTCTGTGATACTCTGTATGGCTTGTGCAAGAGTATCAACAGTCGATTTAGTCCCTTCTCTCTGCAACTGTAAATTCTGTGCCAAAGTATCCTCTGCTGAAGCTTGAAGTACTGCTATTTGCTGTTCTCCATTTCCATCCACCAGCTCTATCACTATTTGTCCTCCTTCTGTTGCCATTTCCTCCGATTCTTTTGTTGTTGGACCTTTTTCTTGCATAACAACAGTTGTTGAGACATCTTCTTCATCCTTCTGTTCCTTTTTCTTTCCTTTGCAGATACTTAAATGTGTCAACATTGACCTTTTCCAAGAACAGGGTGTACCACAATTTCCACAGATTAACAAACATTTCCTATTATTTCTAAGGGACTTTACAAACTCCACGTCTGAGGTAACAATTTTTTCAATCTTGCTGCTACTGTCACCAACTGAGCTCAACTGATCCCCAAAAGGAACATTTTCTGCAATTGGTTTATTCATGATAACCTTCTCCATATCCTCCAACAAGGTGGTACTTCTGTCCCGGCCATCAAAAATATCTGTCTTTCTTGGTCTTCCAACAGCACGCTTCTTAAACAGTTGAGATAATAAAGATTTCTTCATGCTGTGTTCAAAATCAGGGTCCTCTCTCATCTCATTGTCAATGGTGAAAGAATTGGAATCTTCTTGATCTGACTCAGTTGACTGCGAAATCTGGGGAATTTTATCTAAATCCATATCTCCAGTGTACGATGCAGCCTTGTTGGGAGATACTGCTACAGCCTGGTGTTCAGATTCATCCAGTGGATAGTTCGCTGAAGGGGAAAAAGTATAAATGTTATCATAACTTTTCCACTAAAGAAAACTATTATAGAAAATTATTCTACACATATCATATTCATAATGCTTACTATTTAAGATTCCAACTTTTTTTTTTTTTGAAGGTCAAGTTACTTAATATGATAATCAATTACATTTGATATTTACTTCCTTTTCTTCTTGTGATAAACATAATTAACATAAAAGCAACATCAAATTTATCAACTTTCATGATTGGCAAAGGTTATACGGCGAATATAAATGTTGCAGCAAATGATATTAAAATTTTCCATCATCTTTGACCTACTATTGATAAAGTGATAAAAGTTTTCTATAATGTCCATTCTCTTGGTGAGAAAATCCTTCCCAGGTTCTGATCCAAGGTAAAAACAGCTTCTCTGTTTCAGATTGATTGACATAAACAATGACTCCTCCCCAAGACTGGCTAACTCCACACACTGAAAACATCCCAATTTTCAGTGAATCATACAATGTAGCTATACATGTACATGGATTTACTGCCTGTATACTTTTTTAATAAATAGACATCTGATGTTTGTTGCCACCAAACAATCAGGCTTCAAACATTGACTTCACTTAAACACCACATGTGGAATAACTTGTATGTTATATGTTTAGTATAGATCGAAAGAAAAAAGGGTTCAAGTACAAAAATAAATTCAACACACAGAAAACACAATTCCTTTATCTCTAATCTGAAGTAAGTTTATTATTTGGTACTTACAACTTCCTCTACAGTCTGTTTTAGGGCATCTACCCTGCTTGTGTCTATTTTGACTGCCATGTTTGCTTTTTCTACCTAAAATTATCACAATATATATAATTTTCCAAGACATAATTCACATGTATACATTTTCAATATCTCGTTTTGATACCATGCTAGTTTGATGAAAATTATCAATAGTATATGATATATCGATGTTTCCTAAATACATGTATGCGTGTCTAAAACCTTACTTTTAAAAGATTATTAGATAGCATTTATAAATCAGCATGAAACAATCACAACCCACACAAATTGAAAGTGATTGAATTAAATCGTTTGCAGAGAAATGTTCACATGGCTCTGTAAATATGGGTTTTTAAAAAAAACCAACAACAACCCATATTTACAAGCCAGTAGAGCTGGGGTTTTTTTAAACAAAAAATACTGGTAAATCAAGAACTACTATATCTTGAATTTAAGAGGCAAATAGGTCAGAATTCAAGATAAGCTATAATACAATTAATAAACACACTGGGTTATTTCTCCAAGTTAATTGATCCATAAAACAAATCCAATAACCCTTCCTTTTTTACTTGCACAATTCCTGTTTTACCATCATCAAATTTTACAGACTTTCACAATTTTGACCACTAGAAATGCTTACATCACCTAGTGGTGTTCATATAACAAAATTGCAAATCTCCAGTTTTATACATTCAATGTACTAAACAAGAGGCCCATGGGCCACATCGCTCACCCAAGCAGCAGTTCCTAGCAATAAACAAACTTGAGCTTTTATTATACAAGCAGCTTATTTCAGAAAAAAAAATTCAAAGGTAATGACTAAAAATTTATTAATCAAACTTAATTATTAAACTTGACTACAAATTCATTAATTATCATATGCCCTTGCTGAGCTCAAAATCAGCAAGAAATACTCACAAAATGTGAGTACATTTGAAAAATTCCGCATAAAAATAGTGGACACTCGAAAATCTTAGCGAGTGGTGATTTACAAACCATGATCATATCCATTTTATAAGGTGATGAACAATTCTCTTTTGTCAAACTTAATTGCACTCAGAATCATACAAACGTTTACATGAATGACCGATTTCAACAACCGTTTCTATCTGTATTTTTCTTTTACATTTTTAAGAAACTCAGAGTCAAATATATGGTTCAAAGGTGCGACATGGCAATATGGTGAAAAATATAGACATGTGCTGTTCACTTATATGGGTGATTAAAATGAATTCCAAGTATGAGGTTTTTGTTATTCATCAATCTAAAAAACAATTGGAGTCTATGTTTTACAAATTCTTCCAGTAGCCATTTTTATCAGAATTGAAAGCAGAGTCGTTTCTTATTATTTACAGATCATCGGCAAACAACAACTATATTCCTTCACAACAATTACTAATCACTGCAGCACGTCCTACCTACGTTAATTTGTTGTCATATTGAGGTCAGGTTGTAGTGATGACACAGGAGTGCAGTGCTGACCGCGTAGACGATAATCAAAATATTTCATGGGACTCATGCTGCTTATAAACCATGAGTTTGAGATTCGCTTTAAAAAATCCCTAGTGACAACCCTGATGTGGCATGAAATTGGATAACTTTGGATCTAGACTTGTCCAAACAATGTTGATCCATTAGGCTCAGTAATCATGGGGGGAAAAGAGCACTGCTTCATTTTTATTTTAGCCTGTAGGTTTGCATTTTAGCCTGTGGATTTTATACACACAGACTAAAATTAGCCTGTGGTAGAAAAAGTTTAATTTCGACCCCTGCCATGTAGACAGGTATGCCTTTCATATCAACAAATTTCATCTACGGATGCTTTGTGCCAAGTTTGGTTCCCTATGCATTCACATGTAAAACTTCAATCCCCTATCGTGGCCCCACCTTAACCCAAGGGGTCATGATTTTTACGAACTTTAATCTCCACTTTGTCAAGAAGTTTTCATGTAAATCTCAGTTTTTCTTGCTGTGGTTCCTCGGAAGATGATTTTTAATTGATCCCATCCTATTTTTGTGATTATCTCCCCTTTGAAAGGGGCATGACCCTTCATTTGAACAAACTTGAATCCCTTTCACATCAGGATGATTTGTATCAAATTTGATAAAAATTGGCCCAGTGGTTCTGGAGAGGAAGATTTTTCTATATATCAGTATGTAAAACTTTAACTCCCTTATGTGGCCCCTCCTAGCTGCAATAATGTAGCCCTCTCTGATTTTTGGGGGGGGGGGGGGATAAAAAAAATCGGATAGGGCTACATTATTGCAGCTAGGCCCCATCCTACCCTTGGGGACCATGATCTGAAAAAAATTGAATCCACTCTAAATCAGGAAGCTTACACTTAAATCTCCACTCCCATGGCCAGGTGGCTCTTGAGAAGATTTTTTTTCCTATATATTCGCATGTAAAAATTTTTATCCCCTATTATAGCCCCAACATACCCCAGAGAGTCATGATTTTAACAAACTTGAATCTCCACTTTGTCAGGAAGCTTTACGTCCAGTGGTTCTTGAGAGAATTTTTAAATTACCCCACCCTATTTTTGAATTGTTGTGATAAGATTGATTATCTCCCCTTTGAAGAGGGCATGACCTTTCATATGAAACAAGAGGCACATGGGCCACATCAGTCACCTGAGTCAACTTGGCACATATTTAAAGATTTTCCATATATATTTGTATGCAAAACTTTAATCCCCTATTGTGGTCTCATCCTTCCCCAAGGGAGCATGATTTTAACAAACTCAAATCTGTACTATGTCAGGAAGTCTTCATTTAAATTTGTACATTCCTGGTCCAGTGGTTCTTGAGAAGAAGATTTTTAAAGATTTTCCTTATATATTTGTATGTAAAAATTTGATCCCCTACTGAGACCCCAACCAATCCCTCGGAGCCATGATTTTAACAAACTTAAATCTTCACTATGTCAGGAAGCTTTCATGTAAATTTGTACTTTCCTGGCCAAGTGGTTCTTTAAAAAAAGATTTTTAAAGATTTCCCCTATATATTTGTATGTAAAACTTTGATACCCTATTGTGGCTCCATCCTACCTCCAGGAGTTATGATTTTAACAAATTTAAATCTTCACTATGTCAGGAAGCTTTATATCTTATAAATTTGTACATTCTAGGACCAGTGGTTCTTGAAAATTAAGATGATCTTTAAATATTTTCCCTATATATTTGTTTGTAAAACTTTGATCCCTTGTTGTGGCCCCATCCTACCACCGGGGTCATGATTTTGACAAACTTGAATCTGCACTATGTCAGGAAGCTCTCATGTAAATTTGTACTTTCCTGGCCCAGTGTGGCTCTTGAGAAGATTTTTATTATATATTCTTATGTAAAACTTTGATCCCCTATTGTGTCCCCATCCTACCCCCGAGGGTCATGATTTTTGCACTATGCCAAGCTTTCATGTAAATTTCAGCTCTTCTGGTCCAGTGGTTCTTGAGAAAAATTTTTAATGACCCCACCCTATTTTTGTGATTATCTCCCCTTTGAAAACGGCATGACCCTTCATTTGAACAAACTTAAAAGCCCTTCACCCAAGGAAGCTTTCTGCCAAGTTTGGTTGAAATTGGCCCAGTGGTTCTGGAGAAGAATTCGAAAATGTAAAATGTTTACAGACGGACAGACATACGATCAACAGACGACAGGGTTTTATCCAGCATTTTACTACCCATTTCATATTTGAGGGGATTTTTTGAGAATGCAGTCATGACCTTCCAGGGGATGGTGGTGGGGGACATCCATGGGATATAAATTGATTGATTACTCATTTTAATCTATATTGTAAGTCTGACAATTATAGAATATGACTTAGAATATATTAAAAAGATTTTCTTGAAAATTCACATACAATTTTGTAAAGTTTCTACAAATGAAGGGGATTTTTTATCTGTGGACGGGGAAATATCCATTTGTTGCCAAAGGGGAATGGTACCTTTTACCGATAGATAAAACAACCTAGATAAATCCCTGCATGAGCACCAGAAAAGCTCACTTGAGCTTTCTGCTTAGGTGAGCTAAAAACTTGAATCCCCCTCACAAAAGGATGTTTTGTGCGAAGTTTGGTTGAAATTGGCCCAGTGGTTCTGGAGAAAACGATGAAAATGTCAACCGACAACACCAACAAATATTGATCAGAAAAGTTCACAAGTCTTGAGCTCAGATGAGCTAAAAATGAAATAATGTAAACCAAATATCCCCAAATTTGCCCATAACAATTGACCTTGACCTTCAAAATACTTAAAGAGTAAGTGACTGGGACTTCCGAATCACTTTGACCAATCCATGGTGTTCTATATATGGATGTTTGAGATATTGAAGTTCAACTGTATCTCTGGTACCTCGTACATTCTGGAGCTCAGATTTTGTACTAATTACTGGCAAAGATGAAAACACTTTACGTTTAATTCAAAATTCTATGTGTCCATTGCGATACGTATTTATTAAAATCATGCGTCCTGAGCAAATCTAATGCGTAATTTATGCAGGATGTATGCCAAAATACTGACCATTTTGGCCCCACCCTGATACCAAAACTTCTACCCCTGGGATTATAAAATTTACAAATTTGGTAAAGAGCTACTTGCTCATTCTAAATATCCATTTAGTTTCAATTTAGTATCAATCAGGCGTGTAGCCAGAAAGAAAATGAAGTGTACGCAAACTATGGCAAGGGATCTGTCACCTTGAGACCCCCAGTTAGTCCAGGTGGGAACCCAGGGGCAGAGCCCCCAGAAGGTCCTGGGTTTTACTAATGACATCACTGTTTTTTAGCACAGAAACAGGATTTCTTGTCAATTTCCAAACCCAAAAGAATTCACACAAAATCATTTTCTAAAGTGTTTCATAATGCCAATTCACTGATGTACATGTACTGTCTTTGTTTTATACTGTACATATATGATGTCCATTAAAGTGATATTCGACATGATGTTAATCTGATTAAAATCAAATCTTTTATCCACTCCAGTAATGTTACATGTATGTCGTTACACAAATCGGTCGACATACATGTAATATTACCATAGCAGATTAAATCAAATTGAGTTAATGATTTGAAATTAGTAAAAGGACCTTCAATTTGATTGAATGGATATTATGTTGCGGATAAAATTATAAACCAGGAATATGAATAATATGAAATGCAGTAATTTTTTAGGCATTTTAACGGCAAAGATCTCTCTGTCTCTTTTTCAAATGTGTACGCAGTTACATACTTGCGTATAGGCAGCTACGCGCCTGTCAATAGCATTAAAGATGTTTTTTAAAAAATGTTTTACACAAAAAATACTATATACCAAGTTTAAGTTTGGCCCCACCCTGGAGTCAGAACCTCTACCATGGGGATCATAAAATTTACAATTTTGGTAGAGGCCTTCCTGCTTAACAGCACCTTGCATTAGTTTTTCTTTCATATGTGCACTTGTAGAGAAGATTTTGGAAAATTGGTCAATTTTTTCCCTACCTCTAGGGCCCCAGGGGTGCAAAAGACCCGAAATTTACAATTTAAGTCACCCTTGTTTCAAAGATGCTTCATATCAAATCTTTTGGTATAAAAATTTTTGACCTTGACCTACTTTAAGAAAGCCTATTACCTAGAAAATATGTCCTAAACTATTTGAGATTGGGCATTCATATTTATATATACATATATATAAAACAGATTAGCAACTTCCTCAAGTCTCATATTATCTTGTTGTCCCATTTTTCGGTAAGAATCCACACACCGATTTAAAAATTAAGTTTACCGACTTAATTAAGGATGAAAGATAACTTTCCAAGTCCTATCACTAAAACATTCAAGATACAATCTTTTCAGAAGATGTTTCACTTCAAAGTAAATATAAAGTGAAGTTTCAAACACGACACATGATCCAAACTCAGAAAAATCAATGAGACTTCAGGAAATGTTAATTTAGAATTTGCCTACTATATTTGTTGATCATCAAATCATTTCAAAACTTGTTACGTTCGATTCCAATTTATGATAGGGGTGAAATAAGCCCTTTAAATCAGCATCAATTTATCTAACCAATAGGGAATTGAAGATTTATAGGTGGGACTGTCACATATTCTATGTGGTAAACTGCTCATCTCCATTATATGTCTCTAATGATCAGTATATAGATTCCTTAAGGCAAGAAATTTTATTTGATGCCATGAATTTGTTTGACCACATGACTTTTAAGTTTGACCAAAATTTTTACCGAAACTCAACCTTCACGCCTATGACTTTTGAATGGCGCACGATACATTGATTGATTGTATCTTGCTTAATATCTCACTCGAGAATTTTTCACTCATATGGAAATGTCACCAAGACCGGTGAAGGGCTTTAAATTCAGGCCTATGCTCGGCGCTTACGGCAATTGAGCAGTGAGGGTTCTTTAGCGTGCCACACCTACTGCGACACGGGTCATCCGTTTTTAAGGTCATCTCCGAGGACCCGTGACATTCACACCTGATGCCGAGCATTTGGCAATGGAACTGTCACTACCTGTTATAATGACTTAGGTCCGTCGCGGCCAGGATTCGAATTCCGGCCTTCCATATGTGAGGCGAACGCTCTAACCTCTCGGCCATGTATTCCTTCGTCGCAAATCACAGGTTCGATTCATTCCATTCCACATTTCGTAGTTTGTGGCAATGGCATTCCTTGTGACAAGACCTTTCTTTTGATACACAAGTTTTACCTTGTAACCTTGACTTTTGACCTACTTTTAAGAAAGAGTTAACCTAGGCAATATTCTCTTTAAAGATTAAGACATATTTTGCATTTAAGATTCCTTATGGCAAGACCTTACATTTCATACATAGACGCTTGTTTCATAAACTTGGCAAGCTACACTATACAATTATATAGTATAGCTGGCCAAGTTTCCGAAACAGGCGCCTGTGATTTCATACCATTATTTTTTATTATGTGATATTGAATCATGGTCGTCATTAATTTCTGTGGAAACAAGGGGGTTATTTATATTCGGTCTTTCCTATCCTCGAGGGGGAGGTTGTCATGACCCGGTCGGCTAGGTTGGGGCCATAAAGCAATATTGGGGCAAAATAATTTATGGGAATAAAAATAGGAAAACATACAATAGGCCTAGTTGAACAACAGCAGTGACATATGTGAACGATGTATCCTATAGCCCTCTTGTTTTATGTTTGTTTTCGTTTCAACTTCCCGCCTTCATAACCATTGCTGCAGTGACGTCACAACACGAATACTCAAATTGTTCTTATAAAAAAGAAACACAAGTGACATGTTATATCATAATACACATATTTTGTGTCTTTTATTTATCTACGATCCCTATAACATCGATCTAAACCATTCAAACACTTGAAAATCTCGATTTTCGAAATCATGTTCCTTTTCAGCAAATATGGCGGTTTGTGGTGAAAACCCACGCTAGGCCGAGCCCGATCATTCTTTCTGTATAAATCAAAGCCTAAAGGTTTAGATGTCTCGATATTGGCATAGTGACAATTTTAGGATCATCTGAAACAATAAAACCATACAACAGTGTTACAAATACTTACAAAAAACGATCATTCATCATAAAATATTTGTCTCCTTGAAAGAGGTGTTGGGCTCGAAATTCCACTTCCGCTTTTTACGCAAATAAAATTCAAAGCACAACAGGAAGTTTCCGGCATGTTGCTGCAGAAAACAAGTGGTGGATCCAAGCCTTGGGACAATTTCGTACTTCTTAAAATAAAAAATAAAATAAAGTGAAATTTTCTGTGTTTTATATTTTAAAATATTTCTTCACTTAGGGCAGTTTTGTTTATTTAAGAGTTTATTGCTATTTCCGTGTTTGAACAATAAACATAATCTCATTTAAATGGACAAGGACACGATATGAGCTGAAAATTTTCAAAATGTAAGGCAAAACTTTAAGGAGAGTTTCACAATACTTCTGTATAGTTTGAACTATGTAATGATCATCGTGTACTGTACATAGATTTAAATTCTAAAACTGTACAACTTGGGATTAGAGGGTCATAATGATTAAGCTTTTATTTAGATTTTTTTTTTTTTTAAATATATATAATAATTATATATAAATGAAAGGTGAAGATATCGAACAGTGATCAATCTCATAACTCCTACAAGCAATACAAAATAGATAGCTGGGCAACCACGGGCCCCTGGACACACCAGAGGTGGGATCGGGTGCCCAAGGGGAGTAAGCATCCCCTGTCGATCGGTCACACCCGCCTCCTGTTCAGGTAGTTATCCTCTGTCACAATCAGTGTGCCAAGAACGGCTTAACAATCGGTATGAAACACGTCAGACAGCATTTAACCCAATGATAGGTTGTATTGACGAACTAGATCGTTATAACGACCTTAGAATTTGAGAAATGCTGACTTCAATCGAGACTGTTGAAAACCCTGTACCATCAACTTGTTTGTCAGTAGCTTACCTCGATTTAAAAACTGACTATACGCAGAACAAGCTCTTGCATATCGAATCAGTTGAAATATATAAACACCATATGCAGGTGATAATGGAATGTTGCTACATAATTAATATGGGAAGTTGACGATGGAGAAGCTGAAATCATCCCGTTTGTCATACAGTTGAGTTGTCAGTTTGCCGTTAATGTCTGCATTCAATAAAATATCTAAGTATGAAGCAGAAGTGAACGACTCTGTGGTGTCCTTTATTTCGAGCTCACAGGGATATATCAAATCGACATATGAATGAAAGTTATTATTGTTAATAGACAAAACGTCATCGATATATCGAAATGTTGAATTGAAGGCCACAGCGAGAGATTTTTTCTTCTTACGTAGAAGTTTTTGAATAAATTTTGCTTCATATGAATTAAGAAACAGGTCAGCTAACAAAGGAGCACAATTCGTGCCCATGGGAATTCCAACAGACTGTTGGAAGACCTGATCACCAAAGACCACAAAGATATTGTCAATGAGGAACTCTAGCATATTTCAGAGTACTTGTGCGCGGAATCAGTGTGGTGTTTAACAAAGTAAGTTTTTGAATGATTGATCACTAGATATGAATATTTCCGTTTTCCATTTTCGTTGAAGAAGCAACTGTCTATGATGTCAAAAAGTATAGTCTTTAATTTATATTGAGGAATGGTCGTGTATAGTGTTGAAAAGTCATAGGTTTTAATGTTACTGATTTGGGAAAAAATCTGCGATTTCAAGTTTACTAAAAGTTCTTTCGATTTTTTTAGAATCCACATTTGATTAACACCACTTCTGGCATATGTAGTCGTACAGTAAGTTTGAAGTTTCTCCTTCACAGCTGTTAATATTTTCGTGAGGAGCAAAGATAGGGGCTTGGTAGAGCACTTACTGGGTCCAGCAATGTATCTTTGTTTGTAAGGGTTTTTATGTAGTTTAGGAATCCAGTATAGGTACGGTAACTCATATTCATTCGACCCATTGACTGGGATATTAAATGTGTCTAAAACTGAAGCATGGTTTTGAAGAACTTCATCTGTTGAAAGGGCAGTTGGAGTATAAGTACGATTACCAAAAATGGAATTAATGCCAAGTTCGTTGAAAATACAGTTGTAATAATCCGACTTAACTCACTATGAGTTAAGTCCAGTTATTGAAATGAACAGAACATGTATTTGTCCAGGCAAAGAAACATAACTCTCGCATTCGATAGAATTGCGCGGTTTTGACACTATCCCCCCAAACACCTATCGTGACACTTTCCCTTTTCTAACCCGCGTATATCTACTGCGCAAGCGCGAATTGCTAGTTCTTTTTGAGTTCCATGTCGACGAAAATACAAATTGTCTCGATCACGAAATCCAATTCAACACCATCGCCCGTCCTCGACTGACTTCCAACATATTTGGGTAAAGTAAACACATATATAATTTGCGGTACGTATTTATGTTCTATTATTTTTGCTTAATTTGGTAGTTCAACGCTTTTATTCATGGGTACGGGCTTTTCAAGGCGACTTGCTTCATCTACACCGCCATTGTACACGTCGGGTCGGCATCATGGTCGGTTCTTAACTAAAGGATAATTTGTTATTATTCAATTAACTCTAAGTCATTTAAGCCTTGCTATTCTATTTCCAAACATCCACTGTAATATCTAGCATTAATTTTTGTTTTTTCAAACTTGTCTGTAATATCGCAATTTTCATTTAGGTCTACTTAGCTAACCACAACACGTGCTGATTCTTATATTCCTCTTATAATATTGTTTAACTTCGTAGAAAATGTTGCGACGTACGAAACGCCCTTCCAAATCACCTTATGCCAGACCGGCACAACACCCTGCACTTCGTTCATTGCCCACACGGACTTCGACCCCTGCAATTATTGCCCAGACTCAACCCCGTTCGACAACCCAACCCCAAGTGGAGAACCAGATAGAGGACACGCCTCTCGCTCAACCACTAAGGCAGCCTCCCAGCCTCATCACGGAAGCAACTGTATCCACACAGCCACCAGCAGCACCTGAGACACCCTACATAACAGGTGAAAATCCTCTTATAAGCATCACTGATGAGCTTGGGGTTCACGTCCCTCAAGCCATCAAAGATAAAATTTGGGCAAAACAATATGTTGATTTGTCAAAACTTCTCGATTCAGAATCAGAAAACGGCCATGATGCGCACAAATTTTCAATCATAGAGGGTCAATTAGTTGCAGAACCCAAGGTCAAACATATTAAAATTGCCACGATCGATAACTGGATCGATGCGTTTTTAATATTCGCAAGTATATATCTCGCTAGGCACCCTTCCGACATCCAGGCCATCTTGAAATATATCCATACCATTCGCATGGCACATGGCCGCCAAACAAATTGTAACTGGCTCGAGTACGATAGGCAGTTCAGGCTAAAAATCTCAAAAAATCCCACTATCTCCTTTGGTTCCATTGATGCTGAGTTATGGCTCATGTATATGCAATCACAGGTCTCCTACTCATCAAATCACTCAAAAACTGCATTCAAGTGTTTCGATTATAATTTTAAAGGTTCATGCCTTAAACCACACTGCACATTCCAACATGTTTGTATGCACTGCAACAAGTCTCATTCCCGCATACACTGTTGGTCATTCAACTCTCCTCAATCCAAGTCTACTACCCCAACTCCCCCTCGTCCAAACACGGCTCAAAACTATCCCCCACAAAGTAACGATTTTCGAAATTACAAACCAAAACATTCTTTTCAACCACAGCGGACGAGATTTAATCAACCTAGGTTCAACTCCAATTAAGCGCCCAGTACTTGCGAAATATTTAGCACTATATCCAAATACCGAAGATGCCCAATTTTTGCTTAACGGTTTCTCTTTCGGATTTTATTTGAACTACTCGGGTCCTAGAGTTTACCTACATCCGAAAAACATGAAATCAGCAAGCGAGCATGCAAATCAGTTATTGACTATTATTGAAAAAGAAATCGCATTAGGACGTATAGCTGGACCTTTTTCCAACCCCCCTTTCCCCAATTTCCGTTGTAACCCTATAGGCGTTTTGCCTAAGAAAGACGGGGGTTGGAGGTTAATTTCAAATCTATCGGCACCTGTAGGTATTAGCGTTAATGAACATATTGACCCCATTTCGTGTTCAGTTCACTATGCTTCATTCGACCAGGCAATTTCCTTAATACAAACCTCGGGTAAAGGGGCGTTACTTTGCAAGATGGACTTGTCTAGTGCATTCAGACTTTTGCCAATTCATCCATCAGATTTTGCTTTATTAGGCATGTGTATTCGAGACCAATATTACTTTGATATGTGTATGCCGTTTGGGTGTGCCATCGCTTGTTCAACATTCGAAAAATTTTCATCATTCCTCCATTGGCTAGTAGGCCGAAAGGCACTCAATCAAAATCTCACCCATTACCTTGACGATTTCTTGTTCGTTGGTAAACAAAATACTTCACAATGTTTAGATATTGCCAATAATTTTCAGGCAACTTGTGAGGAATTAGGCGTTCCAATAAACCATAAAAAAAACACAAGGCCCGACCACACGATTGTGTTTTTTAGGTCTGGGAATCGATACGGTAGCACAGACCATTTTTATACCAGACAATAAGATTCAAGAACTTCAGTCCAAACTTCATGCGTTAGTCGCTTTAAAAAAGGTTACCCTTAAAGAAATGCAATCATTATGCGGCTCCCTCAATTTCTTTGCTAAAGCCATTCCAGGCAGCAGGGCATTTAACCGCAGATTCTATAACTCCACCATTGGCATACGGAAACTTTACTTTCTAATCAAAGTTACACAAGCAATCAGAGACGACGCAAATGTTTGGCTCAATTTTCTCGAGCATTACAATGGGTATTCCCCCTTTCCAGAATTACATTGGTCTACTAACCAGGCCCTTAACCTCTTTACCGATAGTTGCGGATCCTACGGCGGAGGTGCAATTTTTCAGAATCATTGGGCAGTAATTTCCTGGCCATCTTCATGGGGTAACGAGGTACGACGGGATATTACTTTTTTAGAGCTAGTTCCCATCTTATTAGCTATTTGGGTCTGGGCTGATCATTTTAAAGCAAAGAAATTGCTTATAAACACCGACAACATAGCTTTGGTACACATACTAAATTCTCAGTCTAGTAAGTCTCAGTGCGTCATGTCTCTCTTAAGGCCACTAATATTGTTATGCCTGAAGTACAACATCCAGATTAAATCCACTCATATATCGGGCTATAAAAATTCCATTGCAGACTCTATTTCTCGATTTCAATGGGAAAAATTCAGGACCCTCGCTCCACATGCAGACAAGAATCCAGCCCTCATACCTCCGGCATTATTGACTCTTTTAGACCTCAAGTAGATTGTTTGCTTGACGCCGCCATAGCAAAAAACACAGCATCAACTTATCAAAAAGCCCTAAACTCTTTTCTGAACTTTCGTATCAAATATAAATTGCAGTTATGTTGGCCCCCACCAGTTGACCAGTTTATTAACTATATTGCTTTCTCGAGTGCCAACAAAGTATCGTTTTCAACCGCTAGGTGTTACCTAAGTGGCATTAGTTACAAAATTCAGTTAGAGGGCGGTATTGACAATACTAGGGCATTCATAGTAAGGAAAATGCTAGAGGGATTCCATAGGCTGAACCCAGCAAAGGATACCCGTTCCCCTATCACTCTTCGTATACTGAACCAGTTAATACCTATCCTGCCTGTAGTTTGTTCAAGCTCATACGAAGCCACTATGTTTTCCACCGCTTTTCAGTTGGCATTTTTTGCATTGTTGCGGGTTGGCGAAATTACCTTCACTAGTCATGCCACTCCTACACTGTTGTACAATGACGTATCAATAGGCGATGAACATATTTCGTTGTTTATAACTGGTTCAAAAACGGATCAATACAATAAGGGTTCTACTTTGCACATTCCACTGAACTCCCAAACAGATTCATTGTTCAAGCACTTGCACAACTTTTTGTCCATTAGACCCCAATCACGTGGCCCATTTTTCTGCCACCTTAACGCCAAACCGCTCACTAGATATCAATTTACATCATTATTGCACAGGTCTATTGAATTTATCGGTTTAGATACCTCTATTTTTAAGTCTCATTCATTCAGAATAGGTGGAACTACCCATTTGTTTTTACAAGGAATCCCCGAAGATGAAATTAAGGCTAGAGGCAGATGGAAATCTGACGCATTTAATTCCTATATCAGAGCCTAAAGTTTAAATTTTTTAGTATACCTGCAACATTTCGTGTTCTAATTGAATACCCAAGTTTGTAGGTTCCCGTACTACTGTCTGGATCATTGGCTCTTCCATTATTAATCATGCTGCCCGCCACGCAGAAAAGCATTTCGGAAACCAGCATATGGATCTACTACAGCACAATATCTCAATTTTTTGGTCCGGTAAGAGCGGTATGGTGTGGGAGGAGGTGGAGCCAATAGTTAAAAGTATTGTTCAAAAAAGGGGCAAACCTGACGTTATATTAATTCATGGCGGGGGTAACAGTATTGGTACAATGCCCTTGGCTAGATTGCAAAAGTTCATGAAATTAACTTTTGCAAATTTACAAACTTTTCTTCCACAAACTCGATTCATATGGTCCCAAATTCTCCCCAGGCGTTACTATAGACATATGTTCTCAAATATTGCAGCCGATAAAGCACGTAAGCGTATCAACAAATCTTTAGCGCCATTTGTAATAGCACGCAATGGCGCATACATAAAATACCCAGGACTTCAACAATGTTCTTCCACGTTTTATAGAGACGGTACGCATTTGTCGGATATTGCTCAGGTTACGTTTTTAAACACCATCCGGGATGGATTGCTTAGCATCATCCAAAGAAACGCTCGAATATTTCCTTAACCACACGGCTATTTGATAAGCAGTCTCCCTGTCATGGCTCGAGCAAAATTTTGCCCGCTCGTGGCGGATGTCTTCATGTACGTAAATATTTCTCATACATACATGAAGACATTTGGCCGAATTTTGCTAAGCCTGCCACAGATTTTGTTTCATTCCAGGTCCGTGGCTAATAATTAGGCTTATTGACATTGCATGATTGATATTGATTGATTGACAAATTGAAATGATTGATTGATTGAAATGATTGATTGATATATTGATTGATTGACACATTGGTGGAATGAAATATTGATTGATTGATTGAAAATATTGATTGATTGACACATTGGTGAATTGAAATATTGATTGATTGATTGACACATTGGTGGATTGAAATATTGATTGATTGAAAATATTGAGTGAATTATTGATTGATTGACCGAAACATGGATGGACTATTGATGCTACAACATAACTATCCAAAAGTCGTTGTAGATCATGGATTTATACATACTGATGTTTTGTATTAATATGAACATTGTCGTTGAATTGAAAATGCGTTTTTATTAAGTAAAGCCATGACAAAGACTGCCAATACGTGTTATCGTTCTGTTCTATTGAAATAATGAGCCTTACAAAGACAATGTTGTTACTAGCTTTGTCAGCTGGAACCAAAACATATTCCTCATGTAACCTATCTAATTCTTTTATCACTTCTGGTTTACTAAACACAGAAGGATAGATGGTACGTACTTTTGTTTTCATATGTCGAATGCGGGATTTTAATGTTCCTCTTATGCTTTTAACCCATTCTGACAATGTATCAAGTTCTTTTTCATATTTAGCCCATCGTCTGGCATAATTTTCGACAGAATTCATAATAGAGATGAAGTTCTGTCGCCAATTAAAAGACCGAGGTTCTCTGTATTTAGGTCCTTTTAGAATAAGTGATTTGAGGTCCTCATTTTCTACTATGTCAAGATCACCAGTAATAACATGCATATGTCCAGCTGGACTATAGTTGAAAGAAGATGAAGAACAAGAACACTTTGGTGGATTACGTCTAAGATGGTCTATGTCTAGGCACTGCAAAGTTTGTTTATAATTAAAAAGTTTGGATGCAATAGTAGAAGTATAGCTGTAGGAAATACAGGATGTAGACGTGAACTTGAAATAAGTTGGAATACACGACTGAACCCTTTTATGACGAAGAATGTTGCTTATGTTGACGGCATCTATTCCTTTGTTTGTAAATTGGAGCTTAAGGAACTGGCGGCATGATTTGGAAGGAATATCATCCATGACCCGTGCTGGTTTAAAGAGCATGTGATGGGCAACATCCACAATCATAGAGTTCAGTCTATATTCAGGTGTTGAAAAATCCAAGTAAAGACTAGCCATAGCTTCTTCAAATAACGTGTCCTTATTTGGCATACACGGTCTGTGTAATATATTTTAAATATTTATACACCGTGGTGATAAAATTATATCATGAGAGAGAGACTCGAGATATTATTAAAACAATACATCCCACTGGTTCAGTCTTTCTCAATTATTGGGTCCATTTGATGTTCAGGTGTCTATCAATGTTACAATGGATGACAAAGGAACCGCTACATTATTATACCCGCACTTTCTAAATCTAAAGAAAGTTCGGGTATATTGTTGTTACCCTGGTCCGTCCGTCCGTCCGTCTGTCACACTTTCTTCTACCTCAAACTGCTCTTTTACTTCAAGTGGTAACCAATTGATCTTTTGGAATATGATAGGTGGTATACTGTAGATATATGATAAGGTTTTAGAATATTAAATTTTACCCTGGGGGCAATGCCGTTTTTTCAACAAAAACCTGGTTCCCTGAACTCCTCCTACATTTCATGCAGTAGCCCAAACATCTTTTGGAAGATGATTGGTTGGGTCCTGTAGATGTGCAATACGGTTTCGGAATTTTCATTTTCACCCTGGGGGGCCAAATGGGGGTCGAAAATGATGCTTTTTAACACAGCCCTGGTTCCCAGAACTCCTCTTACAATTTACACAGTAGCCTAATAATCTTTTGGAAAATGATTGTTGGTGCCCTGTAGATGTGCAATAAGGTTTTGGAGTTTTCATTTTCACCCTAGGGGTCGAAAAATGACGATTTTGTACAAAGAAACCCTGGTTCCCAGAACTCCTCTTACATTTTACACAGTAGCCTAATAATCTTTTGGAAGATGATTGGTGGTGTCCTGTAGATGTGCAATAAGGTTTCGAAATTTTCATTTTCACCCTGGGGGCCAAATGGGGGTCGAAAATGATGCTTTTTAACACAACCCTGGTTCCCAGAACTCCTCTTACATTTTAAGCAGTAGCCTAATAATCTTTAGGGAGATGGTTGCTGGTGTCCTGTAGATGCACAATAGGGTTTCGGAATTTTTATTTTTGCCCTGGGGGTCAAGTGGGGGTCGAAAAATGACGATTTTGTACACAACAAAAACCCCCTTGTTCCGAGAAATCCTCTTACATTTCAAGCAGTATCCTAATAATCTTTTGGATGATGATTGCTGGTGTCCTGTAGATGTGCAATAAGGTTCTGGAATTTTTATTTTCACCCCTGGGGTCAAATGATGGTTGAAAAATGACATTTTTGCACAAAAGAACACTCAGGTCCCCAGAACTATTTTTTACGTTTAAACAGTATCCTAATAATCTTTAGGAAATTGGTTGCTGGTGTCCTGTAGATGCGCAATAAGGTTTTGGAATTTTTATTTTCACCCCTGGGGTCAAATGAGGGTTGAAAAATGACATTTTTGCACAAAAGAACACTCAGGTCCCCAGAACTCTTTTAACGTTTTAAACAGTATCCTAACAACCTTTAGGAAATTGGTTGCTGGTGTCCTGTAGATGCGCAATAAGGTTTTGGAATTTTTATTTTTGCCCTGGGGGTCGAAAATGAGGTTTTTTGTACAAAAAACCTTGGTTCCCAGAACTCCTCGTACAATTTATGTATTAATTAATTTGAAAATAACGATTGTGGCTTCTTTGCTAGTAACACCAATATGACGAAGAGTATATTTATCGATAAAGGCAAACACTTGTGTGCGGGTATTACTGTCTTATGACAGGATCTAGTTTTAAAATGAATTAGACAAATATTGCTCATATTCATATTTTCCACCATGTTTTAAAAGGAAGTCAGTCATTATGACGATGTAGAGTACCCCCTTAAAAATATTAAATAATATTCTTCACATAGACTGACTTCAATGTAAAATTCAAGGCGAAATAAAATACTTAAATAACCAAATTTTGTAATTCCTACGATGGATTAGTTTTATTTGAAAAACCCTTCAAAATTATACCATGATTACAAAATTTACACCATCCATTTATTTGATATGAAATAGGATCGTTTTACATTGAATACCTTACATTTTGAAAATTTGGGAAGAGGGCGAGTGCCATCACACCCCCTTCAATCCGCCAGTGTGTCTTATCCTATATCTTATACATTGCAAAACAAATTAATCAGAAAATGGCTCATTGCTCTCTAACCTCTCCTTCACGTTTCACAAAGAAGAAAAAACCAGCAAAAAAAAAAAAAAAAAATAGCAATATGATTTTATTAATGAACACTTTGAAAATGATTAAAAACTACTCAAACACATCAAGAACAAAAATGCAATTAATAGATAATGAACAAATTACAACCATATACACATGCTATTGCTACAAAGATCACTGACACTCGTCAGGGAGATTGGAGTCAGGCTATAACACGGGCGTCTGTGTATTCTTGGCAACAACCAGTTCCTGATAGTGCTTCTTGCAGTAGAGAATGCCGTGGGCTTGTGCATACGTGTTTAGCCTGAAATAAGGAATTATATTTCACTGCTTTAACACAAAAATACGCGTGTTCCGTATTGCGTAGGAGGTTTCGAATTTCTGCACTTGTAACATATGTAAGAAAAGCAGATAGTGGTTATAGTTTTAACCTTTATTACAAGAAACAGCGCTTTATATTTTTTTAAAACACTCCATAAAAATTCAACGTGAACGGAGGAAAAAATAGTTTTAGCATGTGTTTAAAAACGAATTGCACTACACTCAACTCGTCTTAGCTAAAGCCACACAGCATTCATGTCGACTTGAAATGAAGCACATTACATAACTAATCACTTGATTTACATATTTAATGAAGATAATGTAATGTCATTTATTCGCGGCTTTAAAGAAAACGTTTATGGACCAAAAAAAAAAAAAAAAAAAAAGAACAAAAAACAAAACACCCCCCCCCCCCCCAAACAACAACAACCCAACAACAACAACAAAGCAACCTGGATAATATTAGCTTCTCATTGGGTACTTACTTGAGTGACATTTTACACTCAGAGCACTTGAAGCAGAGCTTGTGAAAAGGCGTACCCCCCGCTTCTATCCTCTCAGCAGCATACACAGATTTACTGCAAATACCACACTTTTCACCACCACCCTGTCAACATGTGGAGACAATCTAATCAAAATCAAATCATTAGATGAATATGCGTATATACATCTTTTTGGAAATCTCTCTCTCTCTCTCTCTCTCTCTCTCTCTCTCTCTCTCTCTCTCTCTCTCTCTTTCACTCATTAACTTGCATTTTGAAAACAAAACTTCCCTATCAATGTTTACTAACTTGAACTGAAGAAATGAATTTGCCATGCATTAAATTGACTTCAAAGAACGAATTCCAAACCATTCATCATAAGCGACAGTCGGGAGTAAGTGTCAAATCAAGGTGAAATCAAATTCTTTAATTAAAAATACGTACCTTATAACCAAGTTCTAGATTTTTGTTATATATACATAAACACAATACTTGAAGTTTGCGGTACAATTTAACGGTTAAACAAGGGAGCTGCGTTTGAACCTGTGTATCGACACACACACCCTGGGCGTTAACCGGAGAGAGAAAGGAATTGATATATACACATATATTAGTAAATAAGCTAATCTCGGTAGTGTGCATATTTAAACAGTAGGACGCCACGATATTTTCTCGAGGAGTGTTTACTTTAAACATTCTTTTCCAGTCAAAGTTACCGAAACACAATTTTAATTGTATATCCATATCACCCATTTCAAGTATAGAAAAAGAAAAACACCCTGCATAGTGATTCATTAACTTCATGATAGGAAAAATTCACTATACTATACAGCATCGATATAGTACATTCGCGTATTATCTGGACAAAAACAGTACAACAAATGCACTTTATCTGCTAGAGGTGGCTCAATTAATCATGAAAGAGAGCAGGTAATTAAGAATGAAAGAACACACTACTTACAAACTTAGGAGGCATGTTTCCCTTCAGATTGTTGTGTCAGATCTAGCACTGTTGTTATATTTCCTTGTGTAGATCGAGATGCTCCGACTACGGCAGCCCTTTCACGACAGCCAGATCAATTTAGTGCTTTATTAAAAGAAAACTTTTAAAAATTAAAAAGGGGCGAATTCTTCAGATGACTTTTGTTTGGTCAGCGCTGTGTTCTCTCTCTCTCTCTCTCTCTCTTGTTTTAATATTTTTGAACTCAGGGGCGGACTTAAGGGGGGCGGCGCACCCCCCCTCCCCCTAAAATTTTCAAATATAAGGCAGTCTGATTAAAATCAGACCCCATACTCATTATCATTTCAACGATATGATAATGAGTATGGGGTCTGATTTTAATCAGACTGAAATATAAAGTAAATCGTGGTCTCTTGTTTAGAAAACGTAAACGATAAAAGATGCAATAATTTTGTTTACTGTCGGAGGAATAAATGTCAAAATCTTTTGATTTATTGAATTGCTTTTATTAGGAGCACTTACATTTTTTCCCAAAAACCCTTAAAATTTGCGTCATTACATTAATTTCACCTTATTAAAATTGATAGAAAATAGTAAAAATTATTACATATCAAGCCTTATAAAATCTGTAAAACCCAAGAGGTTCAGGGGGCTTCGCCTCCTAGGCCCCCATCAGGACCCACTGGGGGCCTCAAGGCGGCCCCTAGACCCCATGCCTCATAAAAGGTTGCGCCCCCCAAATCGCAATTCCTAGAACTTCCCCTCACCCCCATTCCGACGCTCTTATTTTTAATTTAC
Source organism: Ostrea edulis (assembly GCF_947568905.1). NCBI lineage: Eukaryota > Metazoa > Mollusca > Bivalvia > Ostreida > Ostreidae > Ostrea > Ostrea edulis. The sequence continues at coordinate 62,894,423 of NC_079165.1, forward strand.
GCCGTGTGTATTAATTATATAACAACAACCAGGGGCGGATCCAGGAATTGCGGTTACGGGGGGGGGGGGGGGGCACTTTATGAGGTAGGGGATGTGGGGTCGAAGTCCTGGTGGGGGCCCAGAGAGCGAAGCCCTCGAAAGCTCCTGGATTTTACAGATTTTATAGGGCTTGAAATATATCTCCTATTTAGTCTTTTGTACTGTTTTCTATCATTTTTTATGAGGTGAAATTAATGAAATGACGCAAATTTTATGGGTTTTTGGAAAAAATTAAGCTCTCCAAATAAAGTAATTCAAGAAATCAATAGATTTTGTCATTTATTTCTCCGGGAGTGGAAGGAATTATTCCTTCTTATATTGTTTTGTACATTTTTTTAAACAAGATACCACGATTTACATTAAGTTTGAAAATTTTAGGGGGGGGGGGGGGGCGCCGACTGCACCCCCCTTAAACCCGCCACTGACAACCCTCTCCCATATGAAGTTTTAGCTGTTTAGGGCCGTCTTGATGCCCTTAGTGGGTCTACGGAAAGTGCCTGTCCCTCTATATATCGAAATGATTCACATATTTACATGTTTACAGTTTCCAACTCCGTGCTTATTTGATATAGGGGAAGCAAACGATCGACATCCGCAATGAAAATCATCATATATTGATCAATATACACGCATCCCGTCCGAGAGATCGTAAAACGCGAAGCACTGTAACTGTAAGTTGCTAGTAAATACACGACCACTGATAAGACAGAAACGTCATGAAGAGGCCATGGATCAAACAGTGTTGTCAGATAGATGTATATTTTACCCGGCACAGTTGTACGACATCATTACAGTTAAAGTTAATCCAGAAGGGGGGGGGGGGGCGAGATTATACATTTTTGTTTAAAATAAAGGGGGTGCTCCAAGGTGGCCACAAAGGGGATTTGAAACTCGATCTCGTAACCCTTTTATAAAGTATTATGGTAATATATTGTATTGACACAACACAATATATATGACAGAAGCTCTAAAAGTCGATGATAGCAGATACATATATGGCATTAGTAGTAAACAATTGTAGTATATATTTAATGCATGAAAGACATATATAAATTATATCGCTTGTTATATATGTCTCTTGCTGCGTATTTGGAAACAATCGGGCATTATAAATATGTTATTATTATTTACTATTATGTAGAAATCTTTGTTTAATATTTTCCATAGGTAAAAAGAGGGGATGAAATGGAACCCTCCCCCCGCCGGTATGTTGAAATCCCCAGGATATGTGTTCCAATGTGCCGCATTCTGAAGGCCAGTGTAACACGTGTTGCATATTGAATTCCTAAAATATTTTATTGCGGCAATAAACACATTAATCAAAATTATTCCACGCCCCACCGCGATATATTTTGTTTAATGCACTGAAAGGTTAATCAAGTACAAATTAATTCGTACAGGTGGGATCTAAACATCAAAAATATTTTGTGAAGAAGGCCTGTTTGTGCTTTTAGTAGTATGGACATGCTGGGGAAAAAAAAATCAATAGGCCTATCTGTCTCGTTTTTGTTGGGGGTGAAATACCACATAATAGTTGAAATGTAAGTAATGCTGCTACTGAAAGAAAGGTTTGATAAATGTGTGCATTTTATTATTATTATTTAAATTTTGGGGCCATCATCTCGCGATCTCGTCTTCAATCCGGAATCTATTCCCTTCTCTGGTTTCGGAATATATTCATTACAAGGACAAAGGTCATGTTCAGCAGCTGAAGCCATTAAGATGGCGCATCATGAATGGATGTACAGGGAAAAGAGCTGATGCTATTAAATGACAGGTGAAGGTCTCCGAAGAAAACATTTTAAAGCATGCCGAAGCGGAAGAATCATCACACAGACGATCCAGAGGGAGACCAGACGATTCCGCTCCCGATCCAGTCGTTTTTCTGGAGACAAACAAGGTGCAGCCTCATATTATCATGATAATGCTATGCAAGAGTAGAGGATGATTATTTTCTGTTGTTTATTATCTTCACAACTGGCCACAAGTAATGCATAACAAATCCATATGCGATATTTGATACGTAAATAAGAATAGAGAAAATCAAGAATGGCATGTGGCATTTAAACTGAATGAGAGAGAGAGAGAGAGAGAGAGAGAGAGATTCATACTTTAATTTTTTTGAAAATTTTTTCCGGAGGTATGATACACCAAAAATACAGGTCTGAGGACATTTGTACTAAAGTTGTGATGTTGGAAATATAAGAATCTGCCTCATGTAGCAAATATTTGTAACCTATTTCAGTGTAAAATCACAACAACAAAATTAACATTCCCGTAAGTTACTCAAATGCAAGATCTGAATATTGCCAGCCACATTTTACAGTTGCAAAATATTTCAAAATGCTCTGAGAATACACTTTACATTTACTTTCTGAATTTATGTATTTGCTTTTATTATATCTATTCTAACTGATGATTGCAATGAATTCTTTATCTTGAAATAAATGCAGGTTTTGACACTAAGGCATGTCCGACCGACCGAGTCTACTAAATGATAGGTCCGGTAGGGTAAAATGTCGATTTACTAGTCCGACTGGTCGTGTTGAAAAAATAAACAAATTTAAGAAACTTTACTTTAAATCATTAGATATTTTATTCTTTAAAAAAAATAACTGTAAAGAGTTTGCGAACAATTTTGAACCACATGATGACATAATCTCTATTTTCAGTTCTAATAAATCGCGGTCGGAAGTGATGTTCTACGACATGTACACAATGTTAATGTGTGTAAAGTAATGTTTTGGTTAAATAGAATTATTGAATTCATTTTCATTAAAAGAAACAAAACAGTTCATTTGAATTGAATATAAGAAAGTGTTTATCAAATTGATGAATTACGTTGTAAACAGCAATTTTTCTGTGTTTATATACATATGTGCAGGAATGTCTATATTCAAATACGAATTCTCGTCCTCAAGGAAAGCAAAAGATGTCCCAAGAAAGAGGAATAAAAAGAAAAATGTTGGGAAGAAACAAAGCAGGGCTTATGAAATAGATTTGTAAAAAATATTGAGGTCATTTTATTCTAAATGGATTAAAGTATTTCCGTGCTGGTAAGAATTTAGAAACTGAAAATATGTTTGAAAGTAAAAGCATCAAATTGAATGACGAGACTAAAGATTTTTTTTTAGACAATTAAATGCATTTTAGTTCAAACTTAACGTTTGTCATTTAAATTAAGTATTTAGATATGGAGAATCTATCAGATTTTTTCTGGAAAGTTGATCAGGGCTAGTGGATGTAAGGTCAGGTGTAGCAAAAATCATTTGAAGTAGCCCGATTGGTCTAGTGCTCAAAAAAGTTAATGTCAAACCCAGAAATGTCACTAATTTTTCCAGTTTCAATAGCACCAGCCACAGTCCCAAAAGCAGGGATCACTCAGTTTGTTTCAGGATTATTGTCATTTAGGAAAGATAGATAGATGGCCCATTTCATTCTAAAATGATATGTAATGTAGTAGTTAGGGCTATACGGACCATAGATATCAGCCTGGGTAGCTCAGTGGTTAGAGCACCTGACTAGTAATGCAGGGGTCCTGGGTTCGATTCCCAGTCCAGCCACATATTTTCTCCTCTCTCTCCTATATATACTACATTTGGTGCCATTGACCACCCCTGGATTTGCAGGTGAAGGTCCTGCCAGGGGCAAAAAGAATCTGGGTTTTGTGTGTCTTTGAGACAAGACAAAATAAGGAGGGAGGAATGTAGTAGTTAGGGCTATACGGACCGTGGATATCGGCCTGGGTAGCTCAGTGGTTAGAGCACCTGACTAGTAATGCAGGGGTCCCAGGTTCGATTCCCAGTCCAGCCACAGATCTTCCCCTCTCTCCTATATATATATGAAGAACATCAATTATTGAAACAGTCACTTAGTAATTGTAAAAGTAAGTACTTCTGAGAGAGATATTCACATGAATGGAATAGAGGCTTTTGTTATTGAAAAATCAAGGGTAATACCATTAAGTGGCTTTTATCATTCATTGATAGGATGTGTTGGATTTGGAAGTGAAATAAGATTTGTCTACTGTTTAGAAATGATAACCATAGGGTACATGAATTTGTCATGATATATTTTTTTTTATGTTTCAGCCCTTTCATACGTCCAAAACTAGGAAAGCTTTGTGAAGCTGCTTGTGTAGTAAGTTTGACTAGAGTGAAAACTTTTCGCATAAATTAGCAAAATAACCTTATCATGAAAATATGGTTTTTGGAATTTTTTTGTACTGAAGTATTGAACAAATCAGATATTTTGAAAATTATGTTTCGCCGACAAATTTCAAAGCATACTCTCAGAGACAAAATCTATCGAAATGTAGATCTATGATTTATGTAGTAAACTGCACTCTTGTGTGATGCATATACTGGGTTAATTACATTGTCAATTAAATGTAACAACTTGTATTACCTATCTGTGCAAAACATGCCAATATTCATTATATCATCATAAGTTACTCACACAAGTATTAGTTATAAAGGAATCATTGGATAATTTATCTGTGTTGGTAATATTGACAGTTTTTAATACATTTCCATAATTTGAGCCTTTTTTCATTGTGTTAGTCTCTGGAGAGGGTGGTGGTACAGAACATTCTGCATGGCCTGTCCCCCAGCCTTTGTGAAGCTATACAAAGTGTCCCCAGATGGAAGGTTATACAGGCAGCATTCCCCCATGTCATGCACGCATGTTCAGCTCTCATTCAGCAGTGTAAACAGGCTGATCAGGGTAATTAAACCTAGCATTTGTCAAAGCTACAGCATGCTATTCTTGTTTTAAAAAGCTAGAATGAGAAAAATTTAAAAGATAATTTTGAATATTGATTTATTGCTATGAATCGGAAATTGAATGAGTAATGTAAAGTAAATAATGGACATTGATAGTTTTAACAAAAGCAATGATTGGTTTATCAATTATTAATTTTTCATTTGTCAGATTTGTTGTCATCCTCACCATACAATGAATTATTGTTGAGGTTGAATTTTATTTGTAATACCTTGCTTTTCATACATGTACTTATATAAGGAGAATCAGTATGTTTTTATGTGTTTTGTAGATACCCAGATTGTTTTTATGTGTGTTATGTAGATACCCAGTTTGTTTTTATGTGTCTTTGTAGATACTCTGTTTTTATGTGTCTTTTGTAGATACTCCGTTTGTTTCTATGTGTGTTTTGTAGGTACCCCGTTTGTTTTTATGTGTGTTTTGTAGATACTCAGTTTGTTTTTATGTGTGTTTTGTAGATACCCAGGTTTTTTTTATGTGTTTTGTAGATACCCAATTTGTTTTTGCTAAAAAGTCTTCTTCTCAAGAACCACCGGGCAAATTATCACCAAACTTATGCATAAGGGTGAGGATAGGTTGTAGATAAAAAATTGTTCAAGGCATCATCCTGGGGCATAGGGTGTGGTCTCAAGGTCACTTCAAAGTTGACCTTAGATTTTGTTTTGTTAAAACTTTGATATTTTGCTTAGTATAAGGACTAGGATCATCAAATTTTGTCAGTTGATGCATCTTAGAACTTATTATCATGTTGTCTAAAAAGTAGGTCATGGTGACCTACTTTTTGAATTTCACAGGTAATTATTATTAAATGGATTTTGATGCATATCTTGGACACTTTTGAGCCTATGATCATCAAAAGTTGTCAGTTGATGGATCATGGGACCTTGAACTGCGTCATGTGAAAAGTATGTCACCATGACCTACTTTCTGAATTTTATGACTAATCATTTATGAATACATTTTAGGTTGTTATTTCAGATACCGAGAGGTTTAGAATCATCAAACCTTGTAAGTTGATGCATCTAGAGGCCTCAAAACATATTTATAAAAAAAGTAGGTCACAGTGACCTACTTTTTGAATTTCGCGGACATTCAAATTTCGCATTTTCAATTTTAGATGCATATTTTGGACACTATGAAAGCTAGGATCATCAAACTTTGTCAGTTGATGCATCTTGAGTCTTCATAGTTTGTTAACCAAAAAGTAGGTCACCGTAACCTACTTTTGGAATTTGACGGCTATATTTTAATATTTCAGATACTATTTGACTTACAATTATCAAACTTTGTCAGTTGATGCATGTTGAGTCTTTAGAGTGTGTTGACTAAAAAGTAGGTCACAGTGACCTATTTTTGGATTTTGACGGCTATATTTGAATATTTCAGATACTATTTGACTTACAATCATCAAACTTTGTCAGTTGATGGGTCTCGAGTCTTCAGAGTGTGTCGACCAAAAAGTAGGTCACTGTGACCTACTTTTGGAATTTGACGTTTATATCTGAATATTTCAGATACTATTTGACTTCAATTATCAAACTTTGTCAGTTGATGGGTCTCGAGTCTTCAGAGTGTGTCGACCAAAAAGTAGGTCACTGTGACCTACTTTTGGAATTTGATGTTTATATTTGAATATTTCAGATACTATTTGACTTCAATTATCAAACTTTGTCAGTTGATGCATCTTGAGTCTTTGGAATGTGTCGACCAAAAAGTAGGTCACTGTGGCCTTCTTTTGGAATTTGACGGCTATATTTGAATACTATTTGACTTGTCAGTTGATGCATCTTGAGTCTTCAGTGTGGCGACCCAAAGTAAGTCACCTTGACCTAGTTTTGGACAGTTACATTTAAATTTTCAGGTACTATTTGACTTAACATCATCAAACTTGAATCTTGGTTAGTGAGAATTTTTGCCTGTTCTACAATGTATCAGAAGAGCGATTCTAGGCCCAGGGGCCTCTTGTTATGTGTGTTTTGTAGATACCCAGTTTGTTTTTATGTGTGTTTTGTAGATACCCAGTTTGTTTTTATGTGTGTTTTGTAGATACCCAGTTTGTTTTTATGTGTCTTTTGTAGATACCCAGTTTGTTTTTATGTGTGTTTTGTAGATACCCAGTTTGTTTTTATGTGTGTTTTGTAGATACCCAGTTTGTTTTTATGTGCGTTTTGTAGATACCCAGTTTGTTTTTATGCGTGTTTTGTAGATACCCAATTTGTTTTTTTGTGTGTTTTACAGATACCCAGTTTGTTTTTATGTGTGTTTTGTGGTTACCCCGTTTGTTTTTATGTGTGTTTTGTAGATACCCAGTTAGTTTTTATGTTTGTTTTTGTAGATACCCAGTTTGTTTTTTTATGTTTGTTTTTGTAGATACTCAGTTTGTTTTTATGTGTGTTTTGTAGATACTCAGTTTGTTTTTATGTGTGTTTTGTAGATACCCAGTTTGTTTTTATGTGTGTTTTGTAGATACCCCGTTTGTTTTTATGTGTCAGTGATTTTTCTACATTTTTCACTAGGGTCCTGTGGCTTTCGAATTGGGAAAATTGTCGATATTTCAATCAAATTGGGAAAATCAATTTTATAGTAAATAAGTTTTAAATTTATATCAAACATTATATTATCTTTATTTTACACATCTAATTTTCTTTTACCTTCTAAAATTTTGAACTATTCTATCCAAATCATAATTTCCATAACTCTTTGTTAAGTCGTATGTAAATAATTCACATCAAATGTTTATATTTTTCAAATACATTTTTTTCCATAATTTTATTATTGGGAAAAATGCAAGCTAAATTGGAAAAAATGCAAGCTAAATTTGGAAAAAATTTACTATTTTTAGGAGGGGAAATGGCCAAAATTCGGACCCAAATTGGGCCTTAAAAAATCACTGTGTGTGTTTTGAAGATACCCAGTTTGTTTTTATGTGTGTTTTGTAGATACCCAATTTGTTTTTATGTGTGTTTTGTAGATACCTAGTTTGTTTTTATGTGTGTTTTGTAGATACCCAGTTTGTTTTTATGTGTGTTTTGTAGATACCTAGTTTGTTTTTATGTGTGTTTTGTAGATACCCCGTTTGTTTTTATGTGCATGTGTTTTGTAGATACTCAGTTTGTTTTATGTGTGTTTAGTAGATACCCCGTTTGTTTTTATGTGTGTTTTGTAGATACCCAGTTTGTTTTTATGTTTGTTTTTGTAGATACCCAGTTTGATTTTTTATGTTTGTTTTGTAGATACCCCATTTGTTTTTATGTGTGTTTTGTAGATACCTAGTTTGTTTTTATGTGTGTTTTGTAGATACCCCGTTTGTTTTTATGTGTGTTTTGTAGATACTCAGTTTGTTTTTATGTGTGTTTTGTAGATACCCCGTTTGTTTTTATGTGTGTTTTGTAGATACCCAGTTTGTTTTTATGTGTGTTTTGTAGATACCCAGTTTGTTTTTATGTGTGTTTTGTAGATACCCAGTTTAGTTTGTTTTTATGTGTGTTTTGTAGATACTCAGTTTGTTTTTATGTGTGTTTTGTAGATACTCAGTTTGTTTTTATGTGTGTTTTGTAGATACCCAGTTTGTTTTTATATGTGTTTTGTAGATACCCAGTTTGTTTTTATATGTGTTTTGTAAATACCCAGTTTGTTTTTATATGTGTTTTGTAGATACCCAGTTTGTTTTTATGTGTGTTTTGTAGATACTCAGTTTGTTTTTATGTGTGTTTTGTAGATACCCAGTTTGGTCCCAGTGAAGTGAAGCTGCTGTACATTCTACACTGGATCATTCTGGATGCAGCCTCGGAGTGTGAAGACATGGAGACAGACCCTTCCAGAAATGGTGTTTCAGTACAGCTGCACTCACTCTGTACCGTGCAGCTTCTGGTGTATCTCTTGGCTCCAGTGATCCATCTCCTGAGGGATTCAGACTTTCAGACCCTGAAACTAGAGAATGGTCTAAGATTCTGGCAGCCATTATGGGACTATAGACAACCTGACATACCATGCTTCTCCACTCCCGTCAAACCACAAAGAAACATCCTCAAAGCTCAACGTAACCTGCTCAAAGTCAACACCAATGCTGCAAATATCTACATTGGTAAAGGCACTTCCAGAGAGAATCTCAATTTCTTGCATGAGCGACACTGTGCTAGTCGCAAGTCCAGTTTCAACGATCAACACTCTGTACATGCCCCTCTTGCCAGATGGAGTGATATATGCCCTCTTTCCACTGCAGACTCTCACTCCATTAACATGGAAGTGTTGTGTGAACACTGTAACAATGTCATATCAAGCAGAGAGTCAGAAGAAAGGACTTGTCACTGCAACAGAAAAGAAAGCACAGAGACCTTTACATTTGAACCCAACTTGTTTAATTTTCAGATGATGTCTTCAGTAGATGAGGAGTTGGTAAAGCAGAGACTAGCTAGTGCAGTTACCAGTGGAATCCGCGGCCCCACTGCTCCAGACATACTGAGTGCTAGCTACTTTGACATTGCAGTTTTGCGCTGTTTGTTCAGCTTGCATTGGTCCGAGGAAGGTGTTTTCTGGGGTTTGAAGTATGTGCATCAGAGGCTGTTGGAAGTTTGTGATGAGTATGTTAGAATGGATTACTCTGAACGAGAGAGAAGTCATTCCTTGCCATTCCAAGACATTAAGCTTTTAAGAAGTCAAAGTACCCAACTACATGGAAATGAAAAATCCTTTGGGAAACTAAAGAGTGGGTTGAAGAAACCCTCCTCCAGATTAGAAACAATTCCAAGTGCAGGAGAAATCTCGCCATCACTGGAACATAAAATGGAGGTAAATCGAGAAACAAATGTTGGAGGTGAACAAACTTTTAAAAAGATGAAAACAATTGCCCCAGAAGACCGTAAAAGCCAAAATACTAAAGACAAGAAACCCACATTTTACTTAGCAGGGTCTCCATCAAAAGAAGATACTCAGTACAATCAACTGACCAATGAATTCTTGAACTTCGAGAAAATGAGGAAAAAGGGAACAAGGTATAATGAGAGGATTTATGAACACTACCTATCAAAGAAGGACGACTCGTCAAGTGCAGCCACCATGTCTACACAGGACTTGGATGTTGATCCCAGTAATAAAGGTCACAAGTCAGTTTCATTCCCACCCTCTCTTACTAAACGGGAGATAACTGATGCCAAACTTAAACATCCAGGTTCTGACCATGATTCATTGATGACCAGTAGCCGCAGTTCCACCTCGTCCTCGCAGCTTGGGGATTCTAGTCATGCAGAGACAAGGACAGGGACCGAGGGAAGGTCAGATGTGATGTCATCGGAGGATGAGAAACAGAAGCCAATGATAATGGTGACTGAGCATGGTGTATGGGATCGACAGAGGATTAGGAACACAGTCAGTAAGCCACCAGAGTCAGCAAATGGAATCAGAGACAGGAAAGGTGATATTTTTGAGAGGAATAATGCTGGTTGCTTGAAAGACACTGCCCACAGAGAGAAAGTCTCAGCCATATTTTTCTTAGATGACCAAAATCAGCAGCAAAGAAAAGAGAAAGAGGGTTCGATTCCCCGTAGTATGACAGACTCTGATATTAACTACAACCATGAGGAGGAGGTTCACGAGGTGTCGGGATCAGTTTACTATACACAGGACAATGGCCACCTGAATTATAAAGTCATACTGCAGGCCATTCACTTTATTGCTCTGAATCAGGCCACACCCAAGGTGTGTGAGGTGCTATTGAATGTCATTAATTGTTTACTAGACCTGGAAGTTATAGAGAGGAAACAAGATGTAAAACCACCGGAATCTCCAGAGAATAAGAAGAACGAGGGAGACAGTACCCAGAGCACAGCCTCAGATTTATCACAGGAACAGACAGCTCACAGTCTGGCCATGGACAGCTTGTTAAGGTTACTTTTACAATCATACCGAATTACATTTCATTACAAATTGTATACACAGACAATAGACAATGTCTCTTCCTTTAAATATATTGAGGAACAGGAACATGGGGAAACTGTTATTTTATCTTTATTTGGGGGAATCTTTGCAATAAATTTTATTGTATGAATTTGTTTAAATTTCTGTGTAGACATGCATGAATGTATGCTGAGAATTCTGATTTCTTTACAGCATTTTTAAGGCTCTTGGGTGTCCTAATGGATGTGGCGATGGATTGAGGGGTAGTTATGGAGACCACCTAAGGTTGAAAGGTCACCAGTGTCTGCAAAGACTACAACAAATCAACTCAGTTTTGTTTAAAGTCTACCTGAAAGAGACGGTGGAGAAATGCCCAATACAAGAGACCGTAGATTTCCTGCATGCTTTACTGGGATTCTGCACTGACCCTACATTGATTCTACAACAGACTCAAGGCCAGGGTACAGTACTGGGAAATGTTTATCAGAGTATAAGTTCAACTGCTCATATTTTGAAAAATGTTGTGTTTACTTGGTGCCATTCGTAAAACCTTGAAAATTATTTTTAGCAGAAAGGAAGAAGTCATGTTCCCAGGCGGAGACCCCAGTGAATGGGTTCCATAACAACTTTGGCCACAGTATTGGTGGTGTGGGCCATCGAGGGGAGGAAGGTGTGCTGATAGCCA